>NC_059671.1:5757575-6060606 GCF_905147105.1 Pieris brassicae | reverse complement strand
CACTTTCCCATAAACCTACATTGGCGTCACTATTCACTACACTTTACTTCACTTTACATTCAACTAGTCTTAAAATCGTTGCCAATGGCTTCCCTTTCCGGTCTCGATAAATTTATCTGAAACAAAGAAATATTGATTTAATATCAAGAGTAAAATAAATGTCTTACACAAATTCAAGGTCCCTCCTACAGAAAAACATCTATTCTAGAATTCCACCGAAGGAACTCTGGAAGTAAATACATATTTTTCAGAACCTTTAAGTACCAACTAACATCCCTCAATAGTGAGTTTAGCACTATTGACGAGGCCGTGAGAAAACTAGCGTTGTGATTGTGATTGTGTTTTCCATTAGCGGTTTCCTCTTAACACCAAAAAGGTGACACCACTCTACAAGGCCCCAGAAGTCCCTATACCATAATATAAGCTGCAGTTTTTTGTAAGGATGTTATGAAAACAAAACAACTGCTTAATTAAAAATTCCCATAGAAAAGTTTCGACGATCTAAATAGTTAAAAGAACCGTCAGCGAACAGAAACTAATATGTGATATATATATGTTCTTCAATAGTTGTATAGTGTTATATTAAGTTCTTATCCTATTTTAAATTCACATAACGTTGCTCAAGACTAAGGAATTTATTAGAGATAGTAAAATGGGTCGGGTCTTTAGGAATAAGATTACTCGGGAAAATGATACTATATTTTAGAAGTCCATTAATATTAGTTGAGGCCTGAAATGTCTTAAGTTATATTATGATTATTGCTGCCAGCTATGATCCGCTTATGTCTATTAAGCATTTTAACGATTTTCAAGGGATAAAAATGGCCCTATTAGAGATGTATTAGTAAAAATTAAACGAAATAATTTGTATGCTACTTGCGCCTTCAATTTTAACTAAAATTTGAAAATCATTTATTCATATAGATAACACAGTGTAGACTTATGAACGTTAAAAACAGAAATGTCTTATGAAATGCTTCTATTTCTACATGTACTGCAATAAATTTTCCGCCACTCTTTTTAATCGCCAAGTTTTTGTACACGACGTTTGTAAGGAGCTGCAACTATTACACCATGTTCCATATGACATCTTAAGTAATTAATAATAAAATCAATTAAAAACAAAGATTTATCCTCTATCTGCAGGAGGCATGGTGAAATAAGAGCACGTGGCAACAACGTATTCGTAGTCGAAATAACTAATATCACCGCATACTTCGTGTATTCAAGTACGACCAGTCACCACAAGTAGGACCCGTTCACGAGTATCACGCATGGCCAGCCATCTTCCCCCTCGCCGTTTAGAGAGAGAGACAAGCCGATGCATGGACGCCGCCACAAGCAATGGCATTTAAGCGAGCATGACTATCCTTAAAATGTGAACTTGGCTTCATAAGAGAATAATACTATATATATATATAGTATAGTATATAATACTATATATATATTATACTGAAATAATTCTGTACCACATGGATCACGGTTTATTTCCACTTTACATTAAAACAGTCGTGGATGTTGACGATCGCCCCCAATTCTGCAAAGATTCAGATCCAGCCGAGTTATTCAGTCGAGTTGTCTATTTATACTGGATCAATTTATATCCAAGTACTAGGATCGTTTAAATATTCATTTGTATTATAATAGGCTTTAGCAAAAAAAGCTCATATATACCAGCTGTTAAAAGTTGAATACAATCCAAATCCATTTCCAAATATTTTTTTGGAATGGAATCTTGCTGTTGGCCTTAAGGGCAAATCAGCTTGGGCCGGAATGGGCGTTTAGTCGTGACTAGCGCAAGGGCGTGTCCTGTACTTAGGGTACTTCAAGAAAAAAGCGTACCAATGCTTAAAAGGCCCGCACCGCACTCGCGAGTCTCATGCCATTGAGAGTGTCCATAGGCGGTTGTATCAATTAACACCAGGTCAGCCTCCTGTCCATTTTTCCTGTTCTATATAAAAAAATGTATTTTTTTTTATTTTGTTTACTTGACTGCCTGGTGTAATAGATAATCTTTTTAATTAATTAAATTTGATAATCATAGTGTATCCAAGCGTCGGAAAAATTAAAATGTTAATATTTTTATAAAAGGTTATTTATTAGAACCTAAACATAACAATCATATATACACTAACTTCGTTAACCTACATTGTAATAATAAAAATAATCAAAAATTAATTTAAATTAAAGAAACTGAATTTTAAAAGTTTGGTTCCAATGGCGGTGTACCTTTAACGCTGACAGCATTAAAGATAATATAAATAAGATATTAATATACAGAGATATTACTATATAATATCTCTGGGAACTTGTTGTCTAGAAATATTGTATCATTTGTTGTTAGTGTAATTAAGCTTTAAATAAATATCGACGCATGACTTTTAAAAACATACGAAAAATCTAAATTTATAGTAGACAAAAAACAAACATTCCTAAATAAAAGTTACAAATAAAGGCCTGTTTTTATTTAATTAGATATTATACTATATACTTAATAAACTAGTAAGTAGATATACTATAGGTTATTTACCGACCGTTAAAAAAAACTTTCACGTCTTGTAGTAGAAGTACGTTCCAACTCATTACACAAAGTGCTTAAAAAAAATCTAAAAGTTGCATACATTATAATTAAGTAGAAGCTTGTTTAATTTTTAATTGAAGGCAAAAATGTTCTCTCACAACAAAATTACGTTTAAAATAATAAAATGTGAATGAAAATTAGAATTTTCTTCGTTGAAAAAGAAACGTTATTTTAAATGAACGTTCAGAACGCTTTTGTTTACCCTTTATCGCAGGAAATATAATGTTTTATTTATTTAATTACAACTTGTTGAGGAAATGCTTACTTTACTATATATTGTATATGTGTTTACTATGATGAAAAAAAATATATGTAATATGTGTATATAAATGAAAATAAATCGCAAAATGTATTGCTTTAAAATTTATGTGTATTTTTTTTAGTCCTTGAACTCTGAAAAAGGTCTTTATGTAGAGAAAAACTGGAAAAAATATTTAGTACTAAGACTTTTATTACGGAAAAGCGCACAGTATCTATAGGGTAGCAATGCGAAATGTTCTATATGTGATTGGTATGTAACTACTTATAGTAGTAGTAGTAGAATAAAAAAAATCTTATTAAGTCAAAACTAAGTTCGCGGGGGCTAGTCTGTCTGAAAGTATATATGTATACTCAGAGCTAGAACTCAGAAATCTTATATGGGCATTATTTTCAACATTTAAAAATGGCATATTATGTCTGTTGGGAAATATATTTTTAGATTTTTAAATTAACATTTATTTAACATGAAGTAAAAAATTTTTTGTTTAATAACATGAAAACATGACTGGTTAAATGTTATTTTAAATCTAGAACTATCGATTGAAGCATTTCTTAAAACAACAATACATGACGATAATAGCTGATAAAAACTTTTTTAAATATAGCTTACTATATAGATTATATCTACTTAAACAGTTTGATGTTACCTCACTCGATCCCTGGAGAGAATTAAGCTATGAACTATTTGAAACAAAACGCTGTGCGGTCTAATGAGGTGTTCATTATGGCGTGTTGAAGTTTCAAAGAGCTACTGTACAAAGATTCATTCTCAAAATAGTTATTACGCGATATTTCCTTGTATAAATATTATATTATGTATTTCTAGAAATTTGTTTAATTTTTAATATTCTTTAAAAATGTTTGAAAGAATTACCATATAGGTCTCGGTTTATTGGTTATGCAATGTGTACAACCCAGGTCTTCAGTCTTATTACCGGTGACACAGTAGAAAAACTACAACATGATGAATGTGTTTGCCCCATTTATTCATCTAGTTGCGGTTCGGCCCTCAACCTATGAGCATTGGTACCGTAAGTATAGTTGACGTACTCTATAGAGTACATTTAAAAAATTGAATTTGTCAGTTTGAAATATTCAATAGCGTTAAGATCTGTCTGCACATGTGGGAATGAATATGTCCATTTTAATCCGGACTGTGTGCAATAATCTGTTTTGTTTTAAAACTCAGTAGGTACAATACGTTTAAAAAAACAGATGCGGAAAGAGAACGAACGTGGGATTTGAGGTCGCTGCAGCGCTACGTTTTTGTTATGTAAATATCACAATTATGTCATTATAGTTCGATAGAATAAAAATAGAAGCGACGCTTATCAAATAAGAATTATATTAGTATGTATAACATCACCGAATCCAAATAAAAAGTTAAGGAAGAGGCCTTTAACAAAAGGGTAATACTGCAGAACAAGATGTAATGGAAACAATAATAACTAATGCAGAATAAGGGATAATAACAAAACTAATGCGGACAGACTGGAATTTAATCATTAGTTTTATTTTACTATGTGTGAATATAGAAATGAAAAGATTATTTTCAAATGGAATCTTTTAATCATCAGTTTCGTTTTTCTATACCGCTGATTAATGTATTATAATATCTAAAGCCATATATTAAAGCTTCTAACGAACCTTTTTGTAATTTAAATTTAAACAAAATTCTAACCGCTCATTATTATCAGTCCAATATTTTTTATATATAATTTTAGTATATATATAAATGGATAGTGGGTAAAAAATCTAAATCATAGAGGTACTAGCGGAATGGCCCTTAATGGGAACCACAACATAATATTGATATATCGTACTCAACCTGAATGTTCACCTTGGTAGAAGAATTTAATGAATCATAAGAAATATACAGGTAAATAATATTGTATATAGCAAACACTTA
The DNA here is from genome assembly GCF_905147105.1 of Pieris brassicae. Lineage (NCBI taxonomy): Eukaryota > Metazoa > Arthropoda > Insecta > Lepidoptera > Pieridae > Pieris > Pieris brassicae. Next base: position 6,055,855 of record NC_059671.1, on the reverse strand, counting down.
TGACTCATATGTAAAGGATTCGTCATATTTTGTTAGTTAATTATCACTGATTGGTTAAAATCAATAGAGGCTATAAGAACATCTAGGAAATGTTAGTCTAAAATATAAATTAGATTATTATTCTGATTGTTTGAGCTATCAAACTTAGTTATCTTCGATCTTATACTGACCCTTTATTATACAATTTTAGATGATAATAATCGTCTACTAATATTATCGATACCTTCTTTGAACTTAAAATATATACTATCAATTTTAACCAGTAAAATAATATTTAGTGTTCCTTTTCAAAAGTTATTTTTGGCAGTAAACACAAAGTTTCTTAAAAGTAATACATTTTATACTAAAACAGATTGTTTAGTGCGATAGCTAGACTAGACTTTAAAACATAACAGATTTGTAATATTTATATAGTCAGTATAAGATTTTGTTAAGTTAGCTAATTACGACAAAGAAGAAGATTCCTTAAGTAGGGTCTGAAAAAATTAACCGACTCAGTATTACATAGATCTTACAACTTTTTACGTTACATGAACTGAGTTGCGAGATTTGGTTTTTTACGGTTACGTTTTTGTTGGCATAGTTTATTTATTTAGGACATTATACCATACCCAAGTACATTTATTATTGAAAATTCGCATATTATCGTTAAAAGTACATTATAGTACAACTGCTATTCAGTACTTCGGGAATACAGTCAACGATTTTATTCCATAATGTGTTTTTGATTTGATATTCAATTAACGTATCATTAATATTGAGTAAGATATTATTTGTATCACGTATTAGAAAGTGAATGATGTCGCATTGTAAAAGCCGGTGCCGGTAATGAACAATAAGCAGTCAGCACACACTCCATACATTTTTCAAAAGCCGCACATAACGTTAATGCTTAATGAAACTTAACGTAAGATTCAGAGTCGAGATGTAGTATGAGAGCCGTAGGTTAAATCTTTGCCTTAACGACTTAAAAAGAATCTTACAGTGAATTCTTAGCACGCTGTTTTTTTTATTCGATGGACGGATTAATTTAAAATAAATATGAATAAAGCAGCCTATCAGAAATAGACCATAATATGTTTACGTCCTCGATAAATGTATTATGTGTAATATATTTAATAAACGATAATAAAATGCATTTACGATACCATGCACATGCCTACTACGCAATAAATATGTAATTACTCTGGTATTCAATTACTTTTTAAATGGAATTTAAATTTAAATTTTTAATTTTTATTAAATTTAAAATTTAAAATTTAAATGGAAAATACTGACAAAAATTTAACAATGACATTAAATGGATAAAATTATATGACGACATGTCAGAATTAGAATAATTATGTTATTTAGGTCAAAACTAGTGAATAACAAACAACAGCCCGTCTAGCCTTTTTATACTGTAAGAAGTCATAGGATCAACAAAATCCCTATTAACCAAATATGTAAATTAGGTCAAGCAATTCTTAAGTAAATGTAGCCTTAACCGAGCATTTGTTAGGATTAAGGATTTTAAATAACGATGTTCTTACAATGGGCTCGGAAACGCAAAGACAGTCAAGTGGCCGTATGAAAAATTATTTTATATTAAAATAACGATCGAATTCCAGTTTCATTTAGTCTTCTGAAATTATTAATTTTATATACAGTTTCTAAGTAAATAGACACCTAACTTAATGCTAGATCAATAAATAAAACTTCACCGTTATAATAATTATAAAGGCTCAGCTTTTAAAGAGTTCCCCACGACAGGGTTGAGAATAACACGGTTAAGTACTAACTCTGTTATCCATAATCTAAGGAAGCCAATAAAATCGTAAATTTAACTAGAAAATCTATCCGACCTTGATTGAAATAGTAAATTTGCGCTCACAAAGCTCTAAATAAATAGAATACGATCGCATGTCGATTGATTGAATTACAAACACAGAATGAAGTAGAACATCGATTTCCTACCATGACCTAGGATTCAAGGTAAGTATTTTTTTTACTGAGATTTTTTATGGATATCTTACTTGATTATGTTACATTCAATATTTGACATAAAAAAATCTAAGTTCGTTCTGATTAACACGGGTTTAGAATTGTATGTCTTTTTAAAATTACAATTCTTGTAACTGACATTATTTTTATAACGAATTTCGTGAGTTTTTGTATGTTAAATTAACGATGAAACGTACAGGACAGGTAGTTTTGAAAACAGATACAGATCATGTCTAAGAAATATTAACGAACTAGGTTTAAAAAAATCTAAGTCAATAGGTTAGGAGGTCAAAGAACTAAAATTTATTGAACTTTACAGCCTGAACGATCAGTTTATCACACAAAGGGAAACTAATCTTACTTAATCTGTCGAAGAGAATGCCTAGTTTAGATTCAACGATAAAGCACACTTCTTGTTGAGAAATTTTTGTTGCTAAGACGAAAATTGGTTTAGGATAAGCCGATTTGAGTCTAATCTGTCTGAGCATTGTCTTATACTTTGTTTATAAATCTATAAATTATTAAAATTGAGAAAAGCGAAAAATATGTTTAATATATAATATTTAAATTGTATGTGAGATTTATGACAAATAACTTTACTAAGGCCAGCCTTTTTTAGTATAAAACATACTTCCTTCATTCCCAGAAAACAAACACGACCGATACTGTAAAATGTACAAGATGTGAAAGATGAGATGTCTATAATTAATCAAACTTAATTAAAACCAAAAAGTATAAGAATTATACTTTTTTTATTAATAATACAGCTATTGGCATTTAAGTTTATTATAAAGCGCCGTCATTATCAAAGCCTTAAGTGACGTAATAAATTAATTATTTACAAGCATTTTTTGTAGACCTTAAGTAGTCTAGTCAGTTCTGCAATTCAAAGCTTCACCAGACCAAAAGTGTTAAATAAATGATTGTTTATTTTCCCCAAAGGTTTTATATATTTCTTATGATTTGTATAAAGATATCAGATATAGACAGTGACTGTATGTACGAAATGGATATAGTCTTTAAGGAACAAAGAGTCTTATAACACTTGTGAATTCATATTCTAGTTCTGTTGACAGTATGGCTTCCTGTAAATGGATTTCCTTTGTTACTTTAAAAGCAGAAGTTGTATTGTTTCCCGTTAGTGTGGCATACAAATAGACAGTCCGTTGTTATACCTGTATACTTTATTTATATCAATTTCAGTTAACTCATCAATATGTCTATTGAAATACACTATACTTAATATTATAGTTATATATGTTAATAAAAATATTCGATTTACATATTTGTTCACATAGTAGAACAATGGCTGTGGTTGACTATATGGTATACCGAAAAATATATTTTTCGCTATGCTAAAATATATAAAAATATAGGTTATTGAGAAGTGTTTTATAAGCTCATTTTAATACCGTTTATAATTACTTTTAAAAGAAGTATGTTTTATAACTGTTTGTAGACAACAAAATAAATTAATATAGAATTTTCTTCTTCTCAAATTCTGTGTGTAGTGTTTGTAACCTAACTCATCCGAAATGTCTTGCCCGAATTTTGAAGAAAAATTTTTTATGTGTTTATTCATTCAGTATGAAACGTATAGTTCATAGTACGTATAGTTTTTGCTAATTATTAGAAAGCTCACTAATATTGTTGAAATAATAATTTCCGGTTTTGAAGTTGCGTTGATTAATGAAGATATTGGATAATCTTTTGTTATATTTATACAAATCTTTATTTATTACACAAAGCCTTTATTCTCTGGACGTTATTTACAAATAAACTTAATTACACGAAATTTGTGAAAATTAATTAACCTTATTATTTTTTCTTCAGTAACCAGATTTGTGATCGAGTCTAGTTCTATCCTAGGCTAGCCTGCTCTCTTTGGCAGACTATCTGCCCATCTTTTTACTGGACGTCCCCTTTTTATATAATAACTTCAAGTAAAATACGCATAGAAAATAAAATCGATATTCAAGGTAAACGTTACTGCTCGTTTAAGCCAATCAACCAATTGAGGAACTTTGATGGAGAGTCTGTCGACAGCGGGAAATCTAATTTTGTTATCCAGCGAACTATTGTGAATCCGGAAAATTTAAAGGCAATTATCCAAGCTGACGTTAAGGTTGAAATAATAAAAGGAAAATAGTATAAATAGCTTCACAAAGAAATCTATTAACTTATTATACCTTTTTAAGCGTAAGATACTTACGTATATACCGCTAGTTCAACTATGTCCTGCATAGCTTCACTTTAAACATATACTTTACCATATCGATTAGAAATAATATGTTATTTTATTTATACTAAAAATCTATATTTACGATATAAGGAACTGAATCCTTGTTTTCTAAATTTAGAGAGCAGCCAAAAATGGTTGGCTTCATTATTTATAAGGATTTATATTATTTATAATGGTATTAGGGCTGTTATTACGTTGACCTGCAATATCGCTTCAAATGGGGTTAATTATTAATGAAAAGACAATCAAGAAAATTTCTCAAACGAGTTAAGTTATCCGATAAATGTGATTAATGAAAATTTGTGGGATCCATTTCAATGTATACCCATCGAAGACTTGATCGCGGTGACTGATCATTAACTTCGTTGATTGATTGAATATCTTAAATATTTGTTTTAATTGTGTGGATAATAATATATCAATTGTAACGTTTAGTAAATAGACAAAAGACACAGTTTTAACTTAAAAATACTTATGCAAATCCACATGAGTGGTAAATAAGTTTTTTTAGAATAAATAGTATATTACAACAAGTTACAATTGTAGAAAAATTATTAAAGAAAGTTGTTCATAAAGAATTTACGAAATTATTTTTTTACGAATTTCGTTCACAGCGAAGTTGGCTTAAATTTCCGGTCATTAATATATTTAATGTTTGGACCTCTACCTTTTGCCCTGTAAACTTTACGACTCAACGAATTGACCCTAATTTATGATACATCTACGATTCGGTGACTAAGAACCAAGTTCACCGACTTTGTTACATCTTAAAGGAGCGTAATCAAACAGCTGTTTTAAACGTTTTAAATATATTCAGCATAACTTGAAGTTCTAAACGCATTTCATGATACAAATTAGATTAAATTTATTGTAATCATTAAACATATTGTTTAATACTTAATTATAATTTAACTGGTCAAAAATACTATTTCATAAAAATTGTTCTTTTTTCAACTTTTTATTATTTTGAATTTGGAACGCGTATAATATTTTAAAAACTTCTTTCGATTTTGCGTGTGAATTAATAAATTACACTATGGGTGTTAATAAAATAGAATTGCAATGATCGCCTTGCACAAAGTGGGTATGGCGCCGCCGTATAACTGGCATAAATTTTATTAATATTACATTACTTCATTAAAAAATGCATTTGCATTTGGTTGAACTTACGGCCTGACTAGGTATCTACTCGTAGTTTAAATAAAAACGTTCTTTATTTCATTCAATTTGTGATGATGAGGGACGAAAGTTATGAAAAGTCACATCACAAGGGACCGCTTAATCTCTAGTCTCTAATCTAAATCGCTACCCGACATGTTTTACATGAAACGCTTGAAGACCGCCGGGTATTAGTGAACAAATTACGGTCTTTATGTGAATTTTTCATAGACTAGGCCTTTGATAAAACATTCAAATACACATTTCTATTTACGAAACCAAATCTTGGTATCACGTTTATAGTTCTCCATTTAATATTTATGTCAATAATTAGCTTTTAGATATTTTATTACATTGACATAAAGCAGTGTTGTTTTCTTACTTTAGCTGTCATGTATTTGGCTGGATTGAAGCTTATTTTTAATTGGTAGTAGACGTGCAGATGACTGGGTATGGCAGGTCTTTTGGTCTTCTGTTATTGGTTTATGGAATTCTTACCATTTATTGTGAAGGCGATTTTGTTATGAATTTTCTCTGCCTTCACACTTGATTAACCCCGAACTTCGGAGTTCACGTATGGCCAAGGAGACAATATCTCAATATAAAACATACTCTTCAGGGTGCCTTTGTAGAATTGCCGTGTAGTTGAACGATTTAATTGTTGTTCAAACACTACAAACTGCAGTTCTATTACAACACCCTAATTAAGGAATACAGAATGGTTAAGCCAAAGTTGAACCAGTTAGTTAAGAGTTTAGACGAACGGATTCTGATGACGACGTGACATAAACTTTATCAACATTTGTTAGAAATGTGTTATCCTGATATCAAAATGGCCATTGCATAAATAAGTAAAATTTCGTTTATCATAAAAAAAGCTATGACTCTCATCTTTTCTTTTTATGTTAAACAAACGGGCAGGCCGCCCATGGACACTCACAAGGCCAGAAGGCTCGCCAGTGCGTTTTGGTAGGTAGGTTCTTGAAGGACCCTAAGTCGAATTGGATCAAAAATACTTCATTGAGCTGGTTTCACAAAGCGGTGGTGCGGGTCAAAACTGCCTTAGAAAACGCTAAGTTATGGAACTTCGGACGTCAAGGTGATACGGATGGTATTTTGTATTTTGCGGGTATTAGAACGAACAACTCCTCTGAACATTATCCATGCTAAATGCGGTAGAAGATGCAGAGTGACCCCACATGTCTACGCAACGCTAAGGGATCTAGCCGCTCGGAAAGTGACTTATCGTCGACTATTCGAAAAGCTCTTCGTTGAATACGGTTAAATTATTTGAGAATATGTAGATCTTCAGCGTAACTGAGTTACCACGATAGAGAAATAAAAATGTAACAAATTAACTTAGTAAATACATAATAATTGAATAGTGGACAAAGCATAAACAAGGAGAAACACTATACCTATTCACACAATGAAAACTTGAACTTGCCGAGATTTTACATAAGAAACTAAGGTCGCAAACCTGTTATTTAAAATACATCTTTAAATAATACAGGTAAGGTTCAAAGCTGAGTGTCTATGTTACTCACAGTGGAACAAGTTAGGCTCTGATTTGTGGGTCAACATAATGTACAGCGCAATATCATGCTGCAACATGAATTTATGTATGTGTTGATAGATTTTGCATGGTTCCTAGGAAAACAGAATTTACTTGATTTCGAAATTCAGCTCATCTTCTTTAGATTTATACTGAAACCAAAGGTTCTTCACAAAAATCCGAATTGGTAGGTAAAGGGATTTCGGTTACTTTATTGTTGGAGAGATTTGTGTAGATACAATTTTTAGTAAATAACTTATAATAATAGTAATAATAATAAGTACAGGAACCAAAAAGAATTAAATCATTAGTTTTAAACCTTCTTGTATGCATAATACAAATGCAACTCAACACACTGCATATATACAATTGTATAGTACTTTAATCTTTAATCAATGTAGAACACATAAAATTGTTACATTTAAGTTATATTTTATATCGGAGAGTCGCTACTAACCGTAAAAATCATATATTAACGCTGCGAAGAGCGTAGGAAACGAATATCTAACATAAAAATTATTAGAAAACTGTATTTCGTTGAAAGGGTCCGAAATATTATAGTAAACACAGCAGCAACCAAATGGACATATTTACGAGCTAACCTTACCTTAACATAACACATTTACATAACAACTCATTAGTATAAAAAATGCAGAGAAGCAATCGAACTTTCAATAGCATATATCTATTCATTCATTAAAAATATATCCACAAAACAAAGGGTGACGGTACAGTATTTCAGATAATATTTCTGTATCGGCTTCGTCATCATTTGTTTTTTTCTAGCTTGATATAAAAATCGGTATTATTCGGTACCTATATATAATGAAACCATAGTAGGAAATACGTGCTATAATGAAATAACAGACAAATACGCAACAAAGATTCGAAAAGAATTCTCCCATACGTGATGCAACAGCCTTCGTACTCATGTTTAATTTGTGCAAATAGAGACCCTATTTCCTAGACGTTAAGCTTCAATAAGCTTCGAACTAATAGAGCCTTTCGAGGTCTTATTGCGTAAGAATGTTGACACGGTATTAGCGGTGGGGACTGCATAACTACGATTTGTCGAAGGACAAAGTTATTTAGACCTTCCATTAATGTTATAACCTAGAAATAAGTTATAGGTGCCATAAATATAGTTCTACCATGAAATAAAGCGATAATAATAAGATTTACCTTAATAAAGCGTTATTAAGGTAAATCTCGAATTGAATACAAATTAGGATGATTTTGATGCTTAGATGAAGTAAAAAAACATAAGTATTGTCCCCTTATATGAAGTAAAATATTTCTGTATAAAAGTGACCGTAGTTGCATAGGCAGTAACACAAATACAATATTTAATTAGAGCTGTTCGCCACAAAATCAATACTCGTGAACCCATAGTAGTGAAAATAAAATGTATGTCAAATGCGTAACCAAAGAAACCTGTTGTGGTTGAACATTATAAGTGAAAACCATGATGGTGTGACCATATAAAGTCGGATATTAGGTAAGGTTAGGTCTAGGAGATTACTTCTTGAAGGCTAAAAGGGGATCGGAAACCTATTTTTGTTGACTGGATTTATTACAAAAATAATCGCCGATACATCGACCCCATTTATTTAGTTATTACTGTCTCCAAATACAATGTCTGCTGGAAGTTTTGTCTACATTATAGCGTACACCTATTTAATATAACGATTTTTGGCGACACAAGAGTTAAGAACCATACTTTACACAGTATGGCGTAAGATGGTTGAATGGACATTACTTTCGCTTTTGAATAAGTGAAACTTTAACGCTGTTTAAATTTTAAAACATTTGGAAAATTGGAAACATATATATTAATTTATCTGTAAATTGTAAATTAAACGCTAATATTAACTTATATTTATAGTAGCCTATTTATTTGAATTCTTCTAGATAGATTTTAAATAATACAAAGCCCTATCTATTTAAAATAAGTTGCCAGTATTTGATTACTTATAATTAAATAAAACATATAGACGAAATATTGTTGTAAATTTCCATACAATCGAATATAACATAAGAATAAATATTGTTGATATAAATTCAGCTTTCATTGCGAAACCTCTTGTTTTATGGCATTTAAACTGGCTAATTCATTTGACTCAAAACCTCGTAGGTATTTCCCAAAAAAATGAATAATTGTCTTCTCTTTTAATTGACATAGAATAGATTAAAAAGACATCCTAAGTCTTAATGTTTAGCTTTTCGCGTGCAACGAAAGTAGGTCGTTTTGACGTCATAATACAAGTTTACAATGTATCGTCTAAGATACGTAGAGTATCTGTACTGAATATTTCCTATTATATCATATCACAGATAAACGTTTGTCTGCATTGTACTGAAGAGGTGTATATGCAGGTTCACCTGACATAAAAATATATTGGTTTGTTAGGGCCTAATTAATAGCTTATATTAAACTTTTAGTTACACGCACTCAAGTCTATTGTTTTATAGACTAGCGTTCACTAGAAAGGTATGTAAAAACGACTAAAAAATTATATCTTCAAACGCAACAATCTGCGCTTATTTGACAATTGACATCAAATGAAAAAGAAAGCAGATGCTCCAATTGTCACAAATTAGTCACCTGCTACTCCCACGCACTGATTAATGCAATTAACCGCGGCGCCTGCGCAGACAATTATATTATTATCCGTGCAAAGGATGTTACTCATTATTATGTCATCGTATTTTTCCCGTTTGTGGTTCTTTTTACGTAAAAATTGACCATGAAGCATAATGTAAAGCGGAATTAATAAGTAACTAGTAAATATAAAAAATCAAAATATTTTTTACAATTTATTTAAAAGGTACATTATTTAATCAATATATATGCAATAGAATTATTTTCAATGATTGTAAAACGTTCTTTAATCATACCGATTCATCTTTTTACCTTGATGTGTTCGTTAAGAGAGACTAGAGTGTAACTCATTAGTAGAAAGAATGTTAGACTGTGTGGGACTGCAGTTAAGAGTCCATATATGCACAAAAATATACAATCCTAGAACCAAGTGAGGTTAGGTTAGATTAGATGGTCCCGCGCCTGGTCTCGCGATATTCCGGTCGTGTCTGACTCGTCCGTATTATGAAAAAGATAGTGCACCTGTGTACACCTTGTGCATCTTCTGCGGAAATGTTGGTCTCAATAGGGATGAGCTATCGTGAACAATTCGTTTAGTAAAAATATATAGTTACAACTGATAAAATATTTTTTGCGTATATTCGCCCGGAATAAATATCCGGCCCGACTTATACAGAAAATTAAGGATTTTTCTAGTGCAATTGCACAATAACTACGCCCTACTGACCAAATTCTTAAAAAGCAATTCCTTTTGTCATAATCGCGAAGCATTTTCTTTTCTTTAAAATATTGATAAACAAAAAGATCGTAAAAATGGATAGTTTTCATTTTGGCTGTGAATTGTATTTTTTTTCAAATTTATCAAATTCAAAGCTGACTTGTAGTAAATTATTACATATTAAATATGCTTTTACCGAGTAAAACGTATTTGAACGTTCAATTACAATCAAGACATTACATGAGTTTTCACTTAGTGAAAAGTTCTTGAACCCATAGAAAGACCTAAGCGCGATAGACTATTAGCTATATCATTTTAATCCAGCCTCAAACGAAGCCACAGAAAAGGGCTATAAGTCTAAAGCAACCTAATATGCAATTCACACCTTGCTTTTTTTAAACATTTTAGTTGAGATTTTAACATATATCATTTCTTGCGCGCTTTACTAATCTTGCTTAAACCATCTGATATTAACCTTACCTAGTAATGGAGAGTCAAGATATCTGTGAATTGGATTTATATTTCAGAAAAAATATATATTATTTATATTTTATAGTGATTTTTTCATACAATTTATGATCAAAAAAATTCTGCAGAAATTATTTTTAGGTTCAGTATACATTGCTACATAATATATTGACGGCCTTTCAGGTATATAGGTATTTTTTTTCTCTCTTATAATTATTATCTTTAGGCGTAATAAAAAGATATAATGTAAAGGGCGAACTTGCTGAGTTTTTGCCCGTTCTTCTTAGAATAAGGCCTCCTGGTCCTTAATCTACTGATGAACGGATGGCGTAAATTTGACTTGCGTGTACAAATTGTACCTGAATGAATAAATAACTTTTGAATTAAAAAAAAAAACGTAGGTTTATTAAAAGAATATAAAAGTGTACAGATAATATAAGGAATATTGAATTCGTTAATTTTGCTACGTATTTTGTTGTAACGTGTACAGAGGACAATTCATCTTTAAACTTTAAAAATAAAATTTTCACTATTGATTCTAAACTTAATACATTCACTAAGAGTCTTCAGAACTAACAGCAACTGAAACCAAAAGTATTATTCTTGTGTAGTTGTAAGTAGTTGTATATAATTGTAAGTAGAAAGGTAGAAACATTAATATGTCGTCAAATTGAGTGCCATGCTGTTGCTTTCGGGCTTCAGCCAATCGGGCAGGCACGACCGGGGCAGTACCACTGTCTCACAGAAAACCGGCGTGAAGTGATGCAATAGGTTCATCTTATTGTACTCGCGTTTCGTGCGGTGAGTGAGACTCCCGGAGCCCATCAATTCCCCCCTCCCCCAGAATATGAAGATGCAGTTTAAACAGAGATTACCCCAGGGGGGTACCACACGTTTCCGCTGTGGAGAATCCCCCTCTGAGCGTCCATCATCGGAACAATCAGTATTCGGTGGTGGATGCACAGGCTGCCCTTCGTATTCTGGGGTGGGCAAAAACTGCTCAAAAAACTATAAGTTTCGATCTCGGGGCAAACGGAAGAATTTACCGAAGGCATCCCCTTCCACGCTCTCAGTGGACTTTACCAATGTTAGGGGGCTCAACTCTAATCTTAACGCGGTTCACTTTCACCTCGAAACTGCGAAGCCGGCCTTATTCTTCCTTACTGAGACTCAGATATCCTTCCCGGCTGATACTTCCTACCTCTCCTACCCGGGGTACAAATTGGAACATTCATTTGTGCCGCGGGCGGGAGTTTGCGTGTACGTCAGAGAGGATATCTGTTCTCGTCGCCTCGGGTCGCTTGAAGGAAGGGACCTATCTAGCCTCTGGCTGCGCGTAGACTGCGATGACCATCCGCGATTCTACGCATGCCTGTATAGGTCCCATAGCGGAAATACCGAAACTGAGCGACTCATTGAGCACATCCAATTGGCTACAGATTCCCTGCTCGAAGGGGTTCCTACCGCTGAAATCGTGATACTTGGCGATTTTAACGCTCACCATGCCGATTGGCTCGGTTCGGAAACCACCGATCACGCGGGAAGATCCTTTCACGACTTTGCTTTAGCTTACGACCTGTCACAAATGGTCCCTGCGATTACGCGAATACCAGATGTGGATGGTCATAAACCCTCTTTGTTGGACCTTCTGCTGACCTCACATCCGGAGACCTATCAAGTCTCTGTTGACCCGCCATTGGGTTCATCGGATCATTGTGTGGTCCGGAGTACTGTGCCTACTACGCGCCCTCCTCGGCCCCGTTTTTCGGGTTGTCGTCGTATTTGGCACTATCGGTCAGCAGATTGGGATGGGATGCGGTCTTTCTTTGCGTCCTACCCTTGGGGGCCTATGTGCTTTTCGTCGGAAGCTCCAGATTCCGTCGCTGCCTCTGTCGCCGAAGTGGTTCTGCAGGGCATGGAACTTTTTATTCCATTCTCTGCGGTGCCGATCGGTGGCAGGTCACAGCCCTGGTTTAAGCGTTCTTGCAAGGCGGCATCGCGTCGAAAGCGAGAATGCTTTAATGCATGGGCGGAAGCGGCGATATCTCGTGATGCCAATACCAGCGAACATAAAAAAGCATATAACTCAGCCTCCAGGTCCTTCAAACGGGAAATCGCTAAGGCAAAGTCAGAGCACATCGCCAGATTTGGCGAGAGATTGGCCCAACTCCCTTCTGGGACTCGAGCCTTCTGGTCTCTCGCCAAAGCTGTACAAGGGAATTTTTGTCAGCCATCGATACCACCGCTGCACAGAGAGGATGACTCGCTCGCCCACACTGCGAAGGAGAAGGCCGACCTCTTGGGCTGTCTCTTTGCGTCCAACTCGACTTTGGATGACCGGGGGAGATCACCACCGGCGATTTCGCGGTGTGATAACTCAATGCCGGAAATCACATTCCAGCAACGTGCTGTTCGCAGAGCACTATCTTCCTTGGACATTCATAAGTCGAGCGGGCCGGATGGTATCCCTCCAATTGTGCTGCGTACATGTGCTCCTGAGTTGGCTCCGGTCCTGACGCGCCTTTTCCGGTACCTGTACTCGCTCGGCACTGTCCCGAAGTGCTGGAAGACCGCTTCGATACATCCGATCCCTAAAAAAGGCGATCGCACTGATCCATCCAACTATCGCCCAATCGCAATAACCTCCTTGTTCTCCAAAATAATGGAATCCATTATTAATGGCCAGCTCTTGAGTTATCTAGAGGGCCACCAGCTGATTAGCGATTATCAGTACGGCTTTCGTCGTGGTCGTTCAGCTGGTGACCTTCTAGTATACCTTACTCATAGATGGGCAGAGGCAATTGAGTCCAAGGGGGAGGCACTAGCGGTTAGTTTGGACATAGCGAAAGCCTTCGATCGGGTGTGGCACAAAGCACTGCTCTCGAAGCTACCAGCCTACGGGCTTCCTGAGAAATTATGCGACTGGATCTCCAGCTTTCTAGCCGATCGGAGCATCAAGGTCGTCGTCGACGGAGCATGTTCCGACCTTAAACCCGTGAATGCTGGGGTCCCACAAGGCTGTGTTCTGTCCCCGACCCTGTTTCTTCTGCATATCAATGACATGTTGCAACTTAGCAACATTCATTGCTATGCGGACGACAGCACTGGGGATACTCTTTACACTGGCCGGGCAGGTATTTCTCGGGCAGTTGTCGATGAGTACCGGAACAAACTTGTGTCTGAAGTCGAAACTCTTTTACGTGGAGTCTCGGACTGGGGTAGACTAAACCTAGTCCAATTTAACCCCAAGAAGACACAAGTTTGCGCGTTTTCCGCGAAAAAAATACCCTTTGTCGCTACTCCTCTTTTCGAAAACACTCTTCTTGAAGCCACAGCCAGCATCGGAATACTTGGCGTTGACATATCGAACGACGTTCAGTTTCGCGGTCATTTGGAGGGAAAGGCTAAATTAGCCTCCAAAAAGCTTGGTGTGCTCAGCAAGGCGAGACGGTACTTCACTCCGGGCCACCGCTTGCAACTCTATAAAGCGCAAATACGGCCCCACATGGAATACTGTTCTCACCTCTGGGCGGGGGCTCCCCAGTACCAGCTCCTTCCACTTGACCGTATCCAACGAAGAGCGGTTCGAATCGTCGATGACCAATCCCTCTCCGAGCGGCTCGATCCTTTGGCGTTGCGTAGAGATGTGGGGTCACTCTGCATCTTCTACCGCATTTACCATGGAGAGTGTTCAGAGGAGTTGTTCGGATTAATACCTGCAGCTGAGTTTCAGCATCGGACGTCGAGGCAAAATACAAAATTCCACCCGTATCACCTCGACGTCCGACGTTCCACGACTGAGCGTTTCTCAAGGCAATTTTTGCCGCGAACCACCGCTATGTGGAACCAGCTGCCCACTGAAGTATTTCCGAACCAATTCGACTTAGGGTCCTTCAAGAAAAGAGCGTACAAATTCTTAAAAGGCCGGCAACGCACTCGCGAGCCCTCTGGCATTGAGAGTGTCCATGGGCGGCGGTATCACTTAACATCAGGTGAGCCTCCTGCCCGTTTGCCCCCTATTTTATAAAAAAAAAAAAAAAAAAAAAAAAAAAAATTTAAGAGAATATCTTTCCACGACATAGGTAATCCTAATCCACATTGTTTTTTATAGTAACAGTAATAAATTAATTGTGAGGTCACTTGTTAAATTGCTCCTACCTACTAAAATATTTTTTGCTTAGACTCACATGATCTTTACCTAAAATACTATTTATAAATCTGTTATTGTATAACAAAGTGTATTAATATTTATTACCTAATTTAAAAAGACCGCACCATGATCAAGAACAAGCCAGCCTGATTTTGGATACTTATCACAAACATAACCATTTTACTTCACATATACTTAATATTTCAAACAACAATGTAAGTATAAGAATGAATAAGATTTCTTCGACAATTTCACGAAAACATTGTCTTACTTGAAATCCTTTTTTGTATTATCATAAAGTCTGCAATATCCTAGCCTTCATATTATAAGGAACGAAAATCTATTTCTTTTTTATCAAGTAAATATTTGAGAGACATGTGATCCCGATTTTATGCCTGTTAATAAATTGAAAGGTCGCAAAAGGTTAATCTTGTAAAGGCTGTGTCGGTCTGTTCAGAGGCTCGGTAGCTCCAGCATAAATTTGAAAATATTATGTAATAATAATAAAGTGTAATAAATGTATGTATAAAGTATTTCTCGACTTCTGATATTTTAACAAATGTATGATACTTCATACTTTATCATACCAACAGTTTATCTTTTTTATGGTTATTATAGACAAACTCGAAAGGTTTAAGTTTGTGATTTAACATTGAATACATATAGTATATCTATAACTTAAACTATTTATTTATTACATATCTCACCACATATTAGAATACTCTTATAGGAAACGCGCAAGTCACCTCGTTATTTATTATATAATATTCTTTCCCACGTAATTTTCATTTAATTGTCTCGCTTATTACTCGATTTGCCACTGGTTATCAACCCGCATCGTTGAGGTCGTGTATTCGAATCACACCTATGCAGCAAACTGCAACTGAATTTGCTAGCACTTGCTCCTACGGTGAAGGCAAACATCGAGATGAAACAAGGATGTCTCAAACATAAAAAAACGATGACACAGAAGGCTGATCACCGAATTGTCAATTAAATAAAAATGACCGAAGGAATGGGTTTAGCGCCACCGAATTAATATTATTATCAATCAAAATGGTACACCGAATACTACAATTCAATAAGTTTTTTTTAAAATAAATTATCTCAAAATAAAAACGTTATTATTGCTATATGATTAAAATATAAAGTAACAAATAAGATGATCGATCTTTAGTTAAGTCAGTAAACAATTATTTAATTTGAATGTAAACGAAACTAATTATTTTAAAACTAGAAATGTGTAAAGTTATTTTATATAACTCCCGCTGCTGTCTCGCGAAATAAATTCCTTTTGTAGAAGACAATTTTCCGTCTGATTTATTATTCAAAGCTAGTGCATCAAGGTGTTATTTGACTCAGAGCAATGTTGAATTGCTTTGTGTTATAGAGCTATTTTTGTTGGTATTATTTTATTTATCTATTGTTCACAAAGACCGCATTAATGCAGACTACGATGTGGACACGGCCTGAACTTAAAATCCTACGTTAGACTTAACCCTTTTAACATTAAAATATTTCAGTATAACATAAATGTGTAGAAGACAGAGTAGATGTATATTCTGGATGGAATGCTTACAGGACCACGAAGGTTTCCCAGGTATCGGTGGTATTCTTATATGAGTCCTACAAATGGATGTACCAGTCGAATAAAAATGGCATCTTTGAATGAAATTTTCCTTAAGCACAGAAATACGTCGAAATAAAGGAATTGCGTCCGGTAATATATAATAATGGTTTTGTTACTATTAAGTCATAACGATCAGGATATACATTAAGTAGGATTATCCAGATACATCTCAGTTGTGAAATACGTAATAATTTCTTTTTGTGCAATTATGATCGGGAATTATTTTTGTGACATTTGAGTTATTTTTGAGACTGAAATTCCATGTGATCTTTGTACAGTCCTTTAAAACCTTGCTTTTTATATAGTTCTTCATTCATGTTACACTGTGTAAGTACGTGGGTAGTTACTGTGATTTTAATGTATGTACTAAATTATGACTATAGGTATAAAATATTGAGGAAAACAGTATGGAAAATCTGTAAAAAACCTTCGCTCGACATGTCTTAATACTAAGTATGTATGCCGAGACGGATTTTAATTAAAAAAAACTTATTTGTATATAAAAAGTACGCAACATATAAAATAGAGCAAAATAAAAACAAAACAAGCAATGAATGAAAAAGCCTGAAGGGCGATTATTGAACGAAAATGCACCAACCGCCCCTGAACTTGACGTCATCCGTTGCTATAGCAATGCTCCCGGGAAAACTCGAGGTCACCAATTAACTTTTTTTATTCACGATATTTTTAACACAGCTTTTACCACGTTCGATTTTCAAATTAACAACAGAAAATAAAAACACAATTTTTTTTTTAACTTCGAACGCAACGCGCGCGGACCTGTCAGTGGCGCGGGGCAAACTACGCAAATGTCAGCTAACTCGGCACATGTGCGAAGCTGAGTAAGGCGGTGTGCAGCGTGGTTCAATTTTCCCGCGACTGGGAAGAGATAAGCCATTCATTAGAAAATCTAATTACGAGTTTTATAACTTAGTCTTTACGTAATTAAGTATATTAACTAATCATCTCTTAGTTTGTAGAAGTTTAAGGTCACTCGTTAATGCGATATGAAGTTTTTAGTTATTAAAATTGGTTGATTATTAGCACATGTCTTTAAACCACTATATCTTAATTTTATTCATATTCCAGTAAACCTTTCTTATGTCACTGTCTCTAGCGCTTTCAAATTACATAAAAAAGCATGTTTTAACATATAATATGTAGCCTTCGTTCGAATTTTATTTAGACTTAGATGACTTATTAAATAAATAATATGATTCTTTACAATATCATCTACACCTTAAACTTCAATATTTAATGTATAATTAAATATATGTGTATAGATTGAATATTTTAATTTTCGACGGTAGTAGGAAAATTCATGCCCATACGAACGCAGCTTTACGAGCAAGCGAGATGCAAGGCATCAGAGGCTTCAGGCTATACCGCTTTTCTCGTTATATAAGCTGGCCCTGGAGCCTGGCTGCCACCCTCACTGAAATCACCTACATTCTCAATACTTTGTCTTGTATGGGGCAGCCAAATACTGTACTAAATGCCGGCGTTTTAATTGAAAATTAACCTTAAAGTCAATATTAAATAATAGTAGCTACAAGTACAATACTATTTTCATTATGTATAGGCTATAATTACGCTTAGTTATTCAAATTTAAAAGTATTATGTTTTAATTATTTTGATACTATTTATATAATTGAAATATTATATCAAAACAATTGTTATAGTTACGTGTCACAATTTTTATAGGGCACGCGATAAGTCACGTCGGGAATTTGTTTTTATGATATGGCGTGATTAGCTTAATTGGCGTATAATTCAGAATTTAAAATTCCCAGAGCAACAATATTTCAAATACATTGAAACCCACGTCTGATATTTGTTAAAAAAATACTTATGCAGTCTCAAAAATGTTTTGACTGGAGTGAATCTGCTTGTTACACAATGAATATATACAAAGCCACGTATTTTCTTCTTCAACACCCAGTTCGACATACAGACAACACATACATACTCGACAGAAACAGTTTAGGTCCTTCTAAGTATGAAAACGTCAACAGATGAATAAAATAATCTTTAACATTGACGTAATAATTAAGAAAGATTTTTGGGGTTGTACAAGCAGTTTAGTAGTTGTTTTACAAAATAAACAGTAGAACATATTATTTGTTATTATATAGTATAAATTATTGCATTACAAATTCTTTCAAATGAAATTCAAGTTCGAAAAACATGCAGCGTGATATTGAGATGCGACCTTGACCGAGAAAAATAAAATAATGAACAGTGCATTGTGGAGGCTCACCGGTAGTTTCTATTTATAATGGATTTATTCGTATATGGCGACTAGAGTGGCTTGCGCATGCAACTTCCATTCTTGGGTTGTAGGTTCGAACACCAGCTGAGGATCTGTGGATTTTTATCCTATGTCCGCTAACACTTACGCGTACGGTGAAGGAAACATCGGGAGGAAACCGGTATGTCTTACACTCAAAAAGTCGATGTTTGAGGCACAGACGGCTGACTACTAAGAAAAAAATTATCACGATACAGGTACAGAAATTTGAGGCATAAATGTGCTGCGCATATACTTAACGTGTCATTGGATAAAAACCCTATTTCTTTAGGAAGGGTAATCGGTTACGCAACTCTACCAAACGCTAGAACTCATTGTACAGTGATTAATTATTATTTTGAAAGAAAACACTGTATCGGATTTTGATATGTCTTTTCAGAGCGAATCTAGCGACAACTGTGAACTTCGTTTCGCATTATGATTTTTTTACTTAGCCTATTTAGTAAATACATACTAATATAGAACATTTTGCTAAACATTTAACACTATAGGTACTGTTTGCGTTCACAAAAACCTTGGCTTTTACTTGGTTGCTGATTCCAATTTGTCCACCTGTCTTCGTATTTTGGTCTTAGCAACATATTTTGGGATTAATTTTTATTTCAATATTTATTAAATTACTAAATTGCGCATACTACATGCGTGCATAATGATGTTAAATTTAAATTGGGATTTATCTTATAAAATATGTGTAATTTACGTGCCTCAGGTTTTTTTTCATTACTTTTTATATGAACGTGCTATGTTTAATTAAAATACTATGATTTAATTGTTAGTAAAAATATAAATGGAACATTTATAATAAAACAAAATCGTTGGCATCGATATTGGGTAATAGAGCTAGAATTACGTACAAAAAGCATTAAAAAAGTAATTAAGCTAGTGTAAGTCACAAGCGAGCAGGTGAAGTACTCATTCGAGGCTAAAGTACCATCAAGTGACTTAGGTCCAATTACGAGCGAATAGCGTATATAATAGGGTTAAGTGTTTATTAGATAAGATTTACGTGATTAGGGCCTTGTTTATTGTATAACGGTATGATCTGTTACCATGGAAAACTGTCTTGAAGCACGCAAATGCAAACTCAAAAGCACGGCAATGACACTAAGAGTTAGAGAGAGTAAAAGTGTTTGTAACTAAACAGAAACAGGTAGAAAACAAGGTCTGTGTAGACAATACAACATGCATGAAATAATGCATAGAGTATTTGTCAATACTTAATCAATTGACGTTATTTCATAAGGAAAAATTTAACTTAAATGTCTAGTAATAATTTAAAATATATGGAACAGATTAAATATACATTATTAAAGGCCTGCTCGCCTCAATAACGGGGCTTTTTTCGCATAGTGAAAACGCAACGCAAGTCGGCGTAGAAATGTTACCAGAATCACAAACGCCACAGGGACAGTTAGATGAAATGAGAGACATGTAGAAATATATGTTATTTAATATTGTATATTGTATATTATATACTTGAAAGCTCCAAAAACAATACAATTGCTTTTCTTGTTGTGCAAATATTACAAAAAATACACAATAAACACGCGCTTTCCAAATACATTTTAACTACTATGCTATTTTTAAACGCTATATTTTCTTATTTGGAACATCATCCAAGACATATATTCAATTATATGGATCCATCAAGTTTAATTAAATCCTTTATGTAATTCCAAGCCCTAACTTCAGAACACTAATGTCGAATTGTTAACATAGCAATTACAACAGTTATATATTTGCGTATCATATCTATCTTTACAGCTGATTGTAACTGATGTGGTATGTCACAACTCAGCCAGTGTAACCAGAAAGATTCTCAGCACCTGTTGAGTTACTCTGTGAAACCAATAACACTTGCTATCCAATGAATTTGGAATTGGTGCCCAAAGTTCCTATTCAAAATCAATTATAATTAGTTTATAGTAATATGTTATGCATAAAATCATTAAAACATTAATAAACCCCTAAAACGTGAACAACTTTAATCGTTCTCGGGGTTTCCGTTTAGTGACAGACATCGTTAAAGTAGTAGTTCTTATTTACTAAAATAGAATGTAAACTAATACGATATTTTATAGTTTTAAGTTTCGGCGCTTATAACATAATTTAATGACCGGAATGATATTCGATAATGGATTGTAACGACTTTAGGAACTGCTTGAGACACGAAGAATAATATTTATCGGAAAATGGCGTTAAGCCCACATTAAAGACAACTTTCGACAGTTTTCCAATATCAAGCAAATTATGACGGTCGAGTTTGGTTTACGAATAGTTATAACTTTAACCGTTTTTAAACAAAACTTTAGATTTATTGGATTTTTTTAAAGTGACAGTTTTATATTTTATTGTATCAGATTATATTTAGATGTAAATATTAAAGTATTTTTTGTAACTAGAAAGTAAAAGATCGATTTTATGTTTTATATTCTAATATTATCAATTGAATCAAAACAAAACGGTAGCGCTTTCATCATTAGTAATGGCCTTAGGTTACTTCTTCTGTAAAACACACACCGTGTTAAAGGAAGAATAAAATCGTTGACGCGTGCCGTGATTTGGATCGCGGGTCTTGCCACTGCGTCTACGCTGCTCGTGAATTAAAATAAAATGTTTGCCATACAACCCCTCAGGGACAACAGTTCGCGATGCCGATTCGCGGGAAATTCCCTTTGACTTTGACGTCTTAACGAATTGAATATTAGCTTAGTGAAATAGACAACTTACTAATGAATATTTTATTCTTTTTGGCATGCAGCTCAAATAGTACATTTAAATTTATTATTATTTTTATTGTTTGGAGAATTATTAGCAATTATTTTTAGAGTACATTAACGATTTCACTGTAGCTAAATTTATAAGCAGTGTTGGCCAAATGGCTTCAGCGTGCGACTCTCATCCTTGGAGGTTGTAGGTTTGTACATCGACTGTGCACCATTGGACTTTTTGTATATTGCATTTAACAGTTGTTCGTACGTTAAGGAAAACATCTTGAGGAAACCAACATGCCTTAGACCCAAACGAGCCGACGGTGTGTGTTAGGCACAAAATGCTACACCTACTTGCTAATTATAAAAAAAAACAAATGAACACAGATACAGAAATTTAAGTCCCTTAAAAGGTAGATTCACCGGTTTTATTAACTGCGTAAATAGCCAATTATAAATTCTATTTGAGTCCTTACTAACAATATTATAAGTACATAATGGTACGTAATTAACTACTTAGTGAATACACAGAAACAGGGATATTAGCTAATATGAAAATGGATTTAAAATGTACGTAATACAATAAGCGTATTAGAACGCTTAATAGGTTTAAAGTTAATTTTAAACGAAGCTCTAACTATGCAGATTTGCAATAGACAAATCTAGAAAACATGGCGACTAGAAATACTGAAAATTCCAAAAGTTTAAATTTGATTGTCTCATAAGTATATTAATATGAAAATCGATATATATATCTTTGTCCTTAACTAACAAGCCAGCAAATAGATGCACCTCGTCTGTGCAACAATAGATTTTCTACCTACAATGCTTGCGCAATTTACTCTTTCACATGACGACGGAAACTTGTCATAAATCTTTAGGTTGTGTCAAAATTATTGAATGACTAGCGGACCCGAAAGACGTTGCCCTGTCTTAACTATGAAGAGCTCTGAACTAACGGCAATGTGCACTAAGAAATTCATTTTTTGCAAGAAATCATAACTAATTATTTTATATGTATTTTAACAATATAATAACTCCGATCGAAGAATTTGTTTTAAACGATATTCAGTTTTCTTACATCCTCTTCGATGATATTTGCAGTATCGCATACTGTCAATGTTATGTCAAAAGGATACATCAAAAAAGTTTGTATGAAATGAAAAAAAAAAATGCTATCGTATGCTGACTTTCGTAGTCAGGATTACATAATATGGCGGTTAAATATTCTTAAATTTTCTAATTGTCCGCACAATTTTCTTATTTTTCTTCATAAGACCCTTCTCCTGACAATAACAAATACAACAAAAAAAGAATTAGCGAAATCGGTCCAGCCGTTCACGCGTGATGACGTGACAAAGGGAAATAGGGATTCATTTTTCTATATACAGAAATATATTTATATATATATATATATATATATCTGTATATAGATGAGAAGAGAGACGTCTGCAGCGCAAAATTAATATTATGATGAGATTCAAAGACGAAAAAGAAAGTTTGTAGTATTGTTAAATTAAAGTTTTATCGAAATTATACTAACATTTTTTTAAGATGATCTAAAATAAAACAACAGTCTTTTTGGTAATTTTTAACGCTAATATACATTACTTATCATTGAAGCTGACATATGATGCAGTAATCGGCAATTGTATGGCAATTATGGATTATAATAATTTACCAAAACAATTTAAATATCTTTCGACTAGAGTCATACCAAATCTACTTGGTGTATTAATTTTGGAAAAATGTAGTATTCAATAAATGATTATTTGCGTGAGACACTGTATTTGATATAAAGTTAATAAAATATGATATAATATGTACGATACAAAATATATAAGAATTGAGCTATTGTTTTGACTAATTATGTAAAATTCCTTTAAAGACAAATTTGCGCCCCATTGTGTGTGACAGAATATGCGAACTTATTATAGCCTTACACATTTTTGTAACATCTTGCAATAAAATACTATTATTATTATATCTATCAACTAGAAACAATTACTGTCCGGGATCGAACTCGGGAAAATGCGAGCCGATATGTGTTAACATCTAAGCAGGAGACATTATACAATTATAATCAGCATTTCAGCTATTCATGATAAGACATCAAATTAAATCAGATTGCAAACAATGAAGTCTTAGAAATCTTTAACCTTTTATATAAAAATAGTTGAGAGAAGAATCCATAGAAGCTTCATATCGTTCTTGCAAATTGAGTTATTTGAAGCCATAATGTAAGGACAGCATGGCCTAGCAGGCGGTGTACAAATTGTTAATAAGGTCGGTAAATGTCTAATTACATATACGAATTACTAATAACTTACTACTATATTACAATTTTCATAGAAGTTGATGCTTACGCATCGGCCTTGATTACTTAAGCCGTTCTATATAGCCGAGTGAATATATAGACACAAATTAGTTGAACGTTTATTTGGACGATTACACGACGTCAATATGTATATTGAAATTGTATGCACAGAAGACTCACCTATAAAGATTATCAAAGAACCCAATACTATTAACTAGCTACACAAATCTGATTCCCACTTACTTCTGATTTTAGGATCAATTTTCTTATCATACGTTAACAAATAATTTCAATTTTCTGTCAAAGCAGTAGGGCCTTATGGAGTCTGATATTGAATGGGTTTAGTGAAGTTTCTGGATTCTGTTCAAAATGTTACTATAATCACTGCCTTCAACTAAACAAAAAGACACTTTAGTTTTTTTCTTCGAAATACTAGAAATCAAAATTGGTATTTCCGTTTACAGAATGGTGCAGGGGCGAGTCACTACTACTATTATGGTTACAGAAGCCTTTCTTATAAAAGAAAATCTCATTATACTTTCTCAAAATAGAAGTACAGTTTTTGTTGTCATGAAGGGATTATATATAAATAGTTTACCCGTAAATATAAACGTCACCAAAACGTTTCAGTTCACGCTTTTGTTTTTTAATTCAATAAACACTGTTTATTGTGTTTTTTATACATATATCAAATATGTATAAATTTGTTAATCTCAAAAATTACTTTGATGACAGAGCAGGCTAGAAGTGAATAATCAAAACACTTGTTTAATTTAATATAGAGTTATTCTGGTGTAAATTAAAATTACCACCATTGTATGATTCAAGTGAACATTTTATTCTTTGTACGAGTTGGCAAAGTTTTCTCGGTGGCCCAGCGACCTCCCGCCCCCATTACTCAACTAGGTTAAAAAATCAGGAACAGCCTTCAACAATAAGTCTAGAGCCAGAAATTTGATTACGTTAAACCGTTGTTCATGATATGACGTATGACGTAATTAAATTTAATATACAATGCTTCCTTTTTTAAACTAAATCCGTTTGAGTACTAATATGTTAATTTATTCTGATGCAGTTTTATCTCATTTAACTTTACAAGCATTGAGCTGTTTATAAATAAATTAACTTTAAAAAAACATTGACTAATACTTTCATAAGGAAGTCGAATATCAGCTTTTAATCCGTATTAAAATGAATGCAACAACCTTGAATTTTTCATTCATTAAAATGAAAACTTTTAGACGCTCAAACACCGCAAAATCTAGCGGGAAAATGTACAGGAAATGAGCTCGCTCTGAAAATTACTAACTTTTCGTACTGGGAATTTATATTTTATTTTAATTTAGATGCCATAATGTTCATTATTAGATAGTCATGTTTAAAGTATACTGAACTACTTTTTTAACTGGTTTTTATCAATACCAATATCAGAATAGATGTTAACATTCTTCTTCGTGACCTTCGTGCCTAAGAATTTCATATATATATTTTATTGTATATACATTTGTATCTCTAGCACTGAGAAGCTCTTTTATTATTTAATGACAGTTATAATTATAAGTCTATCTTATATATACATAATATATTCCACATTACTACCAAAATTTTCCGTACATAAGGCTTTTTATGACTTTTTAAAGTACTATTCAAATCTTCATTACGGATTCTGAATCACATTAATAGAAATCCGTTACCGTAAAAGGTTCTGTATATGCTTTGACTGCACACGATATTTAAAATGAATAACCCTAATTAAGCGTGCCGACCTCAATAATGTTGCATTTATAAGAAATATTCATGTCTCTCAGTTCCTCTATTTTCCGTATCAAAAAACACCAAAATATGCTAATAAGCACATAGTTACTAGGATACACTAAAAGGTAATATTATATTAAGAAAGGGAGACAGAGATATATTTATAAAAGTAGGCGACCTTCATCCCTGTGGTCGCAGGTTCGATCCTCGGCTGTGCACCAATGGATCTTCTTTCTATGTCTGAATTTACCATCCGCTCGAACGGTGGAGGAAACCGGCTTGCCTTAGACCTACAAAGTCGATGGCATGTGTCAAGTACAGACAAATGATAATGAAACAGATACAAAACTCTGAGGCCCAGACCTAATAAGGTTGCAACGGCACTGATTTATTTGTTAGAATCCTTAAATTTGCTCACTCGTGTTCTGATTGAGTAGAGTTCTCACTCAGCTGCATTAGGGACGTAGATGTCGTAGTTTCTACTCCAGAGCAAACTATAATAATTTGGGAATCATTTAAAATATGACATATGAAGGATAAATGTATCTGCCCAATATTGGAAAGTACGTAAAGAACTTAAAAAAAAATCTTATACAAAATGTTATAAAGCCCGCAAACCAAGGCAATCAGATTTCTTGAAAACTAATCCAATTTTTACATCGTAACGTCTGCAATGTTGTTATTATTCTCGTAAATTGGAACGTTTTCGCGTACTTTCAGTTGAATGTTTAAATGCGAAATGCCGAGTCCCGAAGCTGAATGGGAGAAAAGTTTGAACAATGACGCTCTTTAGCGCACTCAATAAAGACAATAATGATTTGTGGCTTTCAGACTTACGTATTTTGCGTGAGGTATTCATTGCACTTAACTAGCTTTTGTTGTGATTATACTTTACTTAGAGGACATTGGTGTGCAGGCTATATTACTTGATATCATTTTGCGGGGACATTGCATGCAATCAGCAATCTCAACAGATTTTTTTGCATTCTGGTACTTGGACACGACGGCCGACTTCGATTGTTTTGTAAATCTAATACCATCCTAATCGTTAAGAATACATGATAAGAAATATTCTTGCCTCAGTTGTGTTCTGTTTTTAACTGATTAAAAAATCTCAATGCAACATGTATTTTCTGTTTACGCATCCGTCTCCGTGCGCAAACGAACTGGACCCATAGAATAGCGAGATTCTTCAAAATGGTGTATAATTAAGGTGCCAAGTAAATTATTGTGGTATCATTATTATTAGTTTAGTATCAATTAATAAGTATTGTTAACTTATGTAACGTAATGAACAATATATTCACAATGGTTCCATTTGAATCGTACGAACACGAATTATCTGCGTGATTCGCCAATGTTTCGTGTTTTAACTAACTACAATACAATTTATGAAGATGTTGACATTTTACAATTACACCTTACCAGTGAGTGAGGTTTTTATTTAAAATATTAAGTTGTAGTTTGTTTTTTTAAGACGATACATGAAAAGATCATGTTCCTAATTGACTTAACAATGTATTTTGGCTTCCTACATCGTTTTGAAAATATGTATATGTGTAGTAAGATAACTCATAAATAAATAATCACAAATGTGACAGAGGGTGATTCTATGGTACGGTTAAGAAAGTTTTATCTTATAAATTGTTAATTGAACTTGGATTACAAGTATAAAACCTGACACATGTAGTCATAGCAGACAGTATTCAGAAAATGGGGGCGATGAAGCCGTACACCAATTACATGAACCTACTTATATGTTAAGTGAAACAAAATGTTAACATGTTGCGTATTAAGTAAGCGCTAATCTGGATTTATGATTTTGTCAGTGTACGAATTAGTCAAAACTTAAGCCTTATTAAAAAAAACACGTTTTGTTCATGAAAAAAGGATTGTAAACGAACACGGTATAAACTGTTCATATTTTATAACTAGTAGTTTATTTTAAATCATTCAAATCATATCACTTTGTTCAGGAATATTTTTTTCAACTTCCAAATTTAATTCTTGTATAACGGTGGTCAATTTTTAGAATATGGGTTCGGTGTCGAAATAATCTTTTTTTTATACGACAAACGTACAGAAGGCTTATCTGATAAGTAAAAGATACGGCATGGAAACTCACATGGCCAGAAGGCAAGTGATTTGTACGCTCTTTTGAAGGACACTAAGTCGAATTGGTTCGGAAATCCTGCAGTAGGCAGCTGGATACACATAGTGGTGGTGCCCGGCAAAAAGTGCCTTTAAATCTTTTATCGATATGGAGATAGATAGATATAGATATAGAGATACATAACTATCATAGTATTATTGGCATCTTTTATTTTATTTCTACCTAACTTTATGGCCGTGTGGGTTCCGTGTGTGCACTTTGTGCATTTTGTGAGCACAATAGTCGTTAAATTTCATTTAATTTTACATAAAATCATAATGAAGGAATCACACTATTGTATATATTAGTGATAGATGTATCTATACAGAAGGATATTTATAAATATCCTTTTGGTAGCATTTGTGTTTATGGCGTTCATATAGACAGATGCGGCCGTCGAACTTTATTTTGCAATAAGGACTGTAAAGATATTAATTTACCAGACAAATTTATATCAAAATACAATTTTTCATGACTCACGATCACCTTGACACCCAATTTCCTTTAGTTCTCCCTGTCTCGGCTTATATTTCCTTACACCTCAAATTGGCGTGTTGAGAAGCCCTACGTGTTGACAGTTTCAAATTTAATGACCTGTGTTGTGACATGAGCAACATCGCCAATATTAGACTTTTGTTATGTTAAATCTATTCTTTTGTATTGCATCGTAATTCATGAAACCGTGAGATTAGCTTTTTAGTTTTTTTTTATAATTTTAGTTTATGGTTGGTCAGTCTGTTTTTTTATTAAGATTTAGTTATGCTCTTCTGATACTATACCCTTATAAATTGTTTTTTTCTTTACTAGGGTTGGCTGGAAGAGATCGCTTGTTAGTAGTTATAAGACTGCCCGTTACATCCCTTATAATTTTCGTTCGAAGTTCGAAAATGTATTGCTTAAAACTAACTTTGCCATACATGGGCCAGTCATCAGTGAGACGATTCCTCCTTTAATCTTGGAGAAAAAGTAAACCATCCTTCTACACACAGAATGTGTGAAAAACAGTATGACGATGATGTATACATATATAAAAAAAATCGTACGTTATTAGTACTGCAAAGCACAGGTATAAGTCACTATTTATAGTGATTCATACCAGTATGATTAGTTGAATCACCAAGTCAAACCTAGTCACTATAATCATTAAGCGGTCAATGTCTGTGAATATATAATTTGAAAGGACTCTTTTCTTTGTTATTAACTCTATCTACCACTAATTAATAATTCACAAGTAATCTACACTAATTACTATATTCGTACGGAATTGTATATTCGCGGTTGTTTGGCGGACCCAAGTGGCTTGTCTACTACAATTCACTGTTTGTATTGAAGTAGTCACTCACGAGGGTGAGTTGTGTGCTGCGATATTGCGGGCTGGTCGATTGAGAGGAAGTTGTATGGATCTGGTTAGCGCTGCACCTGCTTAACTTCTCATGTCATTTCACACGTGTATATCGTTTGTATAACATATTTTCTTTAATATCTCACTGTCCTCGTTTTAACATGTTTGAAAGCAAAAATAAAATCTAGTTAATTAACAATCACTTAGTTTTACCTAATGCATTGCTTTGGAAACATTAGTTTGGTTCTTCTTTACTACAACCAAATTGTATTAATTACAATACTAAAGACAATTAAAGTAGAATAATACAGTAGTTGTACCTAATAACTTGCCGATGCAGAACGATGCATTTACATATATTTTTATGTATAGTTATAAAATAAAGCATTTTATGTTTTAGGTCTTAATGCACGTTAGGCGTGAAACCTTTTTATATGGGAAGAGTCAAGTATTTGAATCTCCGCAATAAAGTTATAGATTACGCTCCCCGATTTCATACGATTAGCGACCACTTTAACGTACTTTAAAAATCTTCTACATAAACACATCTTAACCATATTGTATCCTGTAATCCGTATCTGTATCGTAAATTTTGTAATTCATGTATGTTTTTTTGTTGTCCTAACTTTCATTGTGATTCATGAACCTTAAGAATAGCTTTTAGTTTGCTTTTTATTTAAGATTTTAGTTAATTTATAATTTTTTTGTTAGTAATTGTATAATTTTGTATCATTGTTATATTTTATTATTTGAGATGATTTATGTATATCCCGAACTATTGGTTTTTGATACTAGGGTTTCCTGGAAGAGAACGTTTGTTACACGGTAGTACTTTCCATCCCTAATACCTAATTTATGTTGTCTGTTCTTTGTAAGGAATTTTTATAAATAAATAAACTTTACCTAAGAAGAACCTTATAACCATTGTAGAAGGTAATGAACAAATCCCACATAATAATTATTTTTAAACACTGTAAATAGCCGCAGATGTTATACGTATGGTCAGTGTTGTGACCAAAGAAATAACTATGTAAATTTATATAACTCTGAATCACTAAGTGCATTGTGCTAATAATATAAATTCTGTAAATTGTACAGTCCAGTCTTATTCATATACGTTTCAATTACTTATATACATATACATTTAAATACGAGAAGGACAAAACATTCAATTTCTTTGACGAGTACTTCACTTCACATATAAAAATCAAATTTATATAATAAATAAAAGGGGAATACATATTTACATTACGTCTCGTCCGTCGTACGTCTAAGAAGATTTTGAATATAAATTCGTGTTTTTCTGTTTCGTGGTTTCAGGTTTAACAAACCTTTTTTAAACATAACGGGTGGACAAACAGGAAAAATCGGAAGAGGCCTATTTGGTGTTAAGTGATACCGTCGCCCTCACCTATCCTGCCAGGAGGGCTTTTAATATTTGGTACGCTCGTTTCTTGAAGGGTCCTAAGTCAAATGGGTTGGGAAATATTACGTTTTATTCTTTCAGCATCAATCACGTTTAATTTCCTCAGTAATTACACGTAATAAGGTACCCGGTAGCTGTCACCTAATGCCCCGTTGTAATTGTCTGGAGTGAATAATAACTGAGAACGACGATGCCGGAAGCACGAATTCACTATGAGAAAACGGAAGATATTTTAATAGTAGGTAAGGTAATTCTGTTTCAATACTATTTAAACAGAATTTCAATTTATGATATTAAATACATTGTTTGTTGATTGACATTGATCATGTCAATAGGTTTTGATCAATTTCATCATCAGCCTCTTTTTTTATCCATTTGGCAGCATTTGCATCTACTGGAAATCGACGATGACGTCTAGGTGGGCGGCCGCGCGATCTTTTGAACTGCTGAGGTCTACAAGGAGCCTCCGGCCTCCCTGTCCATGTCCATGGATGCTATGTGGTCTGCTCACCGCTCTTGCTTCATTCGCTCACGTCGGTCTTTTGGTGCCAAGTATCCACACGCAGAACGTTCGTCGATCGATCGATCGTTATAGTTACGGCTCCATAAGAAACCGAAAGCTGATTGAGAACCTTTTGAGTTTTATGTCGAAATACGCATTGACTTTCACATCTAAGTGAAATTTTATGACCAAGATATATGCTACAGGTTGTCCGAAAAGTCGTGGATCAAACGCAACTAGGACTTAGATGAGAAATTGTTCTACGGGAAGTCCTTAAGTTTAACTCGTGCAGAGTTATCATTTATTTTGCTGTAACTTAATCGTTTTTTTGTGCCTTCGAGTGCAGACCAAGAGTTGTCAAGTCCAAATCCCATTTTCTTACAAAAAGGGTTTAATTGCCTTAGGTAGTTGATTTACAGTATCGCAAAGCTGGCCTGGCCTTGCAGTACATTGGTCCGTTTACCTAAAATTCGACTTCCAAAATACAGGTGAACATAATAATAAAATCTCAAAACATCCGATTTTATGATTCATAACATTATCAAGAACCATCTTATAAAAACAGCCGTTATGATTGAGTAACAAGAAACTAATTATTGCACGTGGCCCCGTCTGTAAGCAGAAGCTGTAAACACAGACGGTCGGCAGAAAAACCTATCAATATAAAACTCCGTAAGGATTTTGCAATGAACAAATTTACAAGTGAGTTTCTTACTTAAACTGCTGAATCGATAATTTTAAGGAATTGGGAGATATGGGAAATATATCGTATCAATCTCCAATTTCCACATGAAAACATTTCAACAATTTATTAAAGAAAGAAAGAAAAATAAACACAATTTTTCGCCACTATTTCTCTATATTTATATATATAGCTATCCTTTATATGGTATTTAAATGTCTAGTATGGTATATATATAAGAGTGGCGGAGAGTTTATTGCCAGTTCTTCTCTTCCGTTATACGCTCTTGATTTGAGAACTGGCAGTTAATGTAAAATAGAAGCATTTTATATACATTTCTGTTTTTGACGTTCATAAGTGTACATTGTGTTACCTATATGAATGATATTGAATTTTGAATAAAATTATTCTTAATAGAAGTAGTAGTGGTGGATAATATATTTATTATAGTTAAAGAGATTACTATTTATAACACACATATATACATTATTTACTATTGTCTTAATTCTTAAACAAAAATATTAAAAATTGATAAAGAGAAAATTGTACAGTGTACCTTTAATGCTGGAAGCAGTTGTATTGCGATAACTATTCGTTGATCGAGCAAAGCACCGGCTCAGTGTTTATTATTATAATTAAATCTAACCTTTTTTGCAGACCGTACGTATTACTTGTGTTAAGAATATGAGATATTGTTTATAATAATGTATAATTGGGGAAATTGGATAAGGAGGACGTGGATGTGGGTTAAATCCATTAATAATTCTAATTTTAAATTTATTATGAGTGAAAATTTCCACATATGTAGTTTGGTACATCATTTGCAACATATCGTTTTAAGACATACGACTTCTTAAGGGTGAGATTCAGTAACGAGACTTACTATCTCTTACGAATTATCACTGTCAAACGACAAAACGTAAAACATTTTTGGATGTAAGGAAGTTATAGTAGTTATATCTAAGTCTCGTTTCTGAATCTCACTTTAAAGATGTCAATGGATCCTGAATCTGACTGTGCACAAATGGAGTTTCTTTCTATGTGCGCATTTAACATTCGCTCGAACATCGTGAGGAAACCGGCTTGCCTTAGACCTCGACGTGCGACGACGACTACGTGCGCGCGTACTAGTCGACGGCGTGCGTCAGGCACAGACGGCTGAACACCTACTTCAAAGTCAAAGTTCATTTATTCATATAGGTAACACAATGTACACTTATGAACGTCAAAAAAAGAAATATACATTAAATGCTCTTAATTTTACATTTTACTTATTTTTAATTTTACATTGACAAATTATCATGAAACAGATACAGAAATCTGAGACCCAGGCCTAAAAAGGTTGTAACTGATTGTTTATATCGGTCGTTACTACGTTATTCCTGGTTCAATACAGTTACATTAAACAAAGCATAATGGAGTGCAATAATTTAATATCAAGAACGCTGAGGCCACAGGCCGCATATAGGCCGCTGTATAATTATTGTAGGCGTAATTCTGTCTAAGTCATAGTTGAGCTGCATTACCAAATTTCGAATCAGAGGCGATTAAAATACTAGTTATAGGTCAAAATAGTCTGCTTCTCTTTGCAGTATTCTTATTTTAAAGTCGGTCAGAAATTCATTGAAATGACATTTAATTTTTTAAAAGGCCAGTGAAATTCAGAACAATGAAGTGTTATTAAAGTTTCAAAACAGCAAAGGACCATCTGTGAAAAAAGTAATCTCGCAAAATTCGCTGCAGTGGACATCTGTACATCCTTTGAAATTGCAAGACAAGCTTAAAAGCAAAATAGAATTGGTATTTTAAAATATTTTGACCAACTTTGGATGTAAATAACATTATACACTTGCTATCTAAATCGGTGCTACATGAATATTTTGTTACGATCCAAGCTGGGTAAAGGACATTTAAGTTTGTTTATTATTAATATTTTTATGGCTAGTAACGGATCAACCTTTTGTCCTTACCTTAAAACAGTTTTTGTATCCTAGAATTTGTAACTCTAGTTTGGCAGCGGTGGTTGAAGGGATGATAAATGAAACACTTTATTCAAAATTCAAAATCATTTATTTTGGAAACACACAGGTATCTTTATGAACGTCAAAAACAAAAATATTTATATAAAATGCTTCTAATTTTATATTTATATTAAATTAAAGGTGAAAGTTGTGAAGCTGGTCGAACAAAAAAAAAATATCCTGGGATATTTGTGGGTTCTTAAAACTGAGTGATGTTGATTTTCAGAAACAGGAATGTTATATTATAATTTAATATTTGTATGAAAAACTAAAGGGCTCATTTACTAGATACTCTCAAAACTGGCGTTATGCAACTGTAAGATTATTGTTAATATTCGGTATACATTTTAATTATTAAATGTATATGTATCCTTACTAGCATGTTTCAAACCTAAAAATTCTATTAAAGTTCTATATTGACTAACCTAATTGAATTTACAAAGTAAATGCAATGTGAAACCGTTAAAACAACAAACACCAAGGTTCTCTTTGATGTACGCAGTTCGATAAACTATCGATTCTCTTTGAACTGGCATCGCTGGTTTAGAGTTTAGACAGCACACTTTTTGTTTCAATATTCGCTTGGATATTTTCCCAATAACACTGCCCGTAGGCCTGGATCCAATAGGGTGCCTGGTTCGAATACATAACACTATACATTTATTCAATCGGCTAGTCACTAAACAACGAAATTATTTCAACACTATGCATATTAACTTCGCGACACTTTTAAAAAGATATCCTTAAAGCACTATCAGACATGTAATGTCACACAAACCCTACACGTAATATTGTTTAGTATGTAAAACTTTTAGTTGGGATTTTCGATTTAAAAGTTATTTTGTATTACTTTTAAGTAAGCTGTAAGGTTTTTTTTAAATAAATAAATACTTGCCGTAATTTCTTCGGGTAAAATATTTGTTTGTATCGATTAGTTTGTAAAAGTTGCTTAGTCAGTCTCGATTCCATAAATATTATTATTATTGGAAGTTTACAAGTTGAAATTAATATAATACTTATTGACTTCCTCATGCGAGCGCCAGATCTGCTCTTGATTGTTAATGCTTCATCTGGTCAGTATAAAGGTTTCCCGCACTGACACTAGTCACCTAACTAGTTCACGTACAGGTACAGGCACAATTGTTTGCGAAATATGAATTCGATGATCAAGCATTTAGATGTAGGAACTCTAACATTCAGTGGGAATTAGATAAAACTTTACATTGCCGGCACATATATCCCTACACAAAAGAAGTATATAATAGACAATTATGCTTTAAATGTCTTTGAATTGTCTTTGGTTTAAATAATTTCTGCATTATGTTTTATTGTGAGTCTTTTGCAACCTACCACGTTCGTAAATAGTGTATTGATAATAAGAATTATGTTATGGTGAAGGAAAACGCCCAGTATTTCTTAGGGTAAGATTCAATTCAATAGCATAAATTAATGAATATGGTATGAATGCCGTATGACAAACCGTATTCTTAACTGACGAAAGCTACTCAAAATCTTACGCTTAGACCTATATATCGGCTCACTGGCAATAGTATAATTGAGTCTTTTTATCTAGCTTTCTCATCAGTTTAGTTCAGCGGTTAGTTTATAATTTAATGTTGTTGCTATTTTAATCTTATAGTCGGCGCAAACTTCTGAGTCTGACCCTTCATCTGTCAACAAGACGTGAACAAGTTCAAGGTCGAAACACTCCACTTAATTTTGCCAGCGCAATACAATAGAACCGCAATAATAATTGTTGATGGATAGGTATCAATATTTTTTGTATTTTATGACAAATTCATATTATAAATGCATTCTAAAGAATAAAACGGTTGAGAGAAATATGTATATTTAGTATCGTATTGAGTTATTAGCGTTCTGGTTATCCAAAACGCTGTTAATACGCTGGAGAATCCAAAGGAATTTAAAAAAAATATATTTTTACATAATTACATAAAAGTTACTACTTACTTCGATAGAAATCCTATTTATTGCTAGCGGTAGTGGCGCTTCACTAGCCGCGCGTAGGTACATACAAAAGTTGAGACTTCCACCACGTAATAACAACACAATCGGTTTTTACGGCCAATATGAGTAGTTCTTTCGATGTCGTTATAACAGATTTTGACTTTAGTAACTAAAAGCCTATCAAGGTGGTAAAACTGAAACTGTTTTTAACGTTGATATAGCCCGAAACTCTTGGTATCAATCAGACGCTCGTTTATTATGCTTTTATAGGCAATGTGTTCTTTTGAGCGATATTAGTTAAATTCCCCGCATTCTTGTGATCGACGTGAACGTAAATATTTGCATATTAATTTAACATTAATTTATGATATTAGCCACTTGACTCTAAACATGGAATGAAAATTAGATTCTGTTTTTACGGAATAAGTTTCTGAATCTTCTTTGAAGAATCTAGTTTGAAACTTTTCACTTTATTGAATATAATATTTACATATTTTATATCAACGTACAACCACAACATACTACTAATAGTAGTATAGGATTATGATCAATACAGATTCCCTATCCTCTTCTAATGGTCAACATAATAATTAATAACTTTAACATTTGGTAAAAAAATTGTATGGATTGCGATAAAACATAAGGAAGGAAACTCTGTAGTCCAGGATTGTAGATAAATTAATCTTTAAAAATCTAAAATTTGGTATTTTGTGCTGATAATAAAAACAGTGGATCGAATTGTCTGGTCCATACACTGGATAAGCCACGTATTTTGATAAAAAAATGCTAGTTTTTGTGGTACCTAACAAAGAATAGGTATTTCAAATATCAATAATGTGTTTAGAGTATTTATAATCAATACATGTAGAATAAAAAGATCATTTCATTGAACATCGGTATCATTTTCTATGATAGATTAATTAATTCCAATTATTGACGGATTTATAACGCTTCTATAAATACCTATTCAAGAGATTTGTTTATGGTTACCAAAGCGGTTATGATAACTCTCTAGAGATTTCATACAGCG
This sequence comes from Pieris brassicae, assembly GCF_905147105.1. Classification (NCBI taxonomy): domain Eukaryota; kingdom Metazoa; phylum Arthropoda; class Insecta; order Lepidoptera; family Pieridae; genus Pieris; species Pieris brassicae. Next base: position 6,019,131 of record NC_059671.1, on the reverse strand, counting down.
ACGTCTAGCGTCAAATACAAGAATATACTAAAGAACGTCAAGAACATAACAGTACGTATTTATAATAAAAGATAGTGTTTAAACATATTAAAATTATCGCAACTCATATATTTAATATTGAATTAAACGGAAATTGTATTAGTTTATTCTGTAAACACCAAATTTTCTAGTTGTAGTTTTTCGTTTAGTTTTAGTAGAGCTAGAAAAATAGTATTTGGTTTAAACGTATAAGCGACATCTATCGGCCAATGCAGAAATATATGTCACTAAAAGTAAATTTAAAAAAATAGTTGTAAGCTTGCGATAGTATACATATCAATTAACTAAACTTAAATTTTTATTTTCTTTAAAACATTATAACTGATAAAAAGAGCATACTCCTAGAGATGACTGCCCTTTTTGGGCGTCCCGTAGGCTTGTTTTCCTAAAGATGGAACCATATAAATTAAAATAAAAAATATGTCTGTCTCGTCCAGTATTGATCTCAAGATTCTTCTCAAGAAATATATGTATTTGAAATGTATATTTTTCTGTAGGTGTTGGATGTATAAACTGAGTATTTCTAAATCTTTGAAGGATAAGAATATAAGAGAATCAGTTTTTAATAACATTTATTTTTTAATAAATATATAATCTTAAATTATCGTGATTTATGTGTCTTTTTACTCTTTAATGTATCTTTAATATTTTATTCCTGTTTAGTTTTGTTTTAATAACTGTGTATTACATGTATTTTGCACTACTTGCCTATCTTATTTAATACATTTATTTTTTTCTTTACTCACAGTGGTTGCCTGGAAGAGATCGCTCGTAAGCGATAAGGCCGCCAGTTACGATCCTTTTGATTTAATTATGTTAATTTTTATTTTTATTTTGTAGTGTAACGAAGTGTAAATAAATAAAATAAATAAATAAATAAAACATACATTAATTAATACATAATTTTCGGTATATTTTAGAAATTTTATCTTATAACACCTTAACATAGCTTTTTATACATTGTATTTAACAAAACTACATAATTTAAATTTCATAAAACATGTGGTTTGGTAATTTTGATTGTTTATTTATTAACAAATTGGCAGAAGTCTTATGGTCATAAATTGAATATCTATTTGAAGCCAATACTTTATAAAAAAATATGTTAGTTATGGGTTTGAAACTGCATCCAGAGCACTAAATATATTTTTATATAAAATTTTAGGGATTTTATAATCTCTAATAATCTTTTTATACAAAGTCATTACAAACTAATTTACAAATCATAGAACTATATTTCTATTAACTTTGTTTGATAAAAATGTGTATTTAGTACAATGATATTTTATTTTTCCTAGAGTTGTTGCTTCAACGACCTCTTCACTTGGAGGATCTGAAAACAATAAAGACATATAAATTATTAGTTCTGTAATAAAGCCATAAACAATCACATTTTAAAAAAGTACGATTTCTTGCTAAACGGCAACTTTTTTTATTACATCTATCTTTTTAATTCTAGGGATTAAAAGATATTTGAATTTGGAATTTGAATAATTGTATGAAAATGTTACTGGCTGTTAAAAATTCGGACTAAATAAAGAGGAAATTTTGATGAGTTAAACGCGCGGAAAGAATATAGTTTGTTAAATTTGAGATAATTTTTGGATCGTTTTACAATGAATTTGGAAACCTATCAAAAATAGTTGTTTTCTATTAGGCAAACTGGCTGAATGTAATACATGTTTCTTTTACATACCAATATTATTCCATACAGTAGGAGGGAAGATGGGCAATTGTGAAAACACATAGACATATCTGCAATCCCTTTTAAGTCCTTGTTTCATAGCGCGTTCGGTTTTGCTCAGCTCTAAACGATACCAGCTCGCAGATTTCCTGAAAATATATTATTGAGATCTTTATTATAATACATAGTTTTGAAATTGTTTTTTCTTTATCCCACTAAAGAGACTAAAAACTTGAATGTCTAGCGTGCATTCGCAGAAATGAATGTACAGATATTCTGTGGCGTCCAAGGAAATACTTGTCTTTCTTATGCGTTAGAAAGAGACAAATAGATTCGAACTTATTCAAAGGTTACTTCTGTATGACATTTTCAATAAGTTTTTGGATCCTACGGAAGTCTCGACTCTCAGAGTTGGTCTCCTTATATGGAATCTTGGTAATTTTGTGTGACAGATACAAGTATATTTTTGTTAGAACTTCGATTTGTTTAGCTCTAGGTTTCCATATACGTAAAAGCTATATATAGCTACACATCGTGCGTTCATAGTCATGGTCGAGTTTCGTCTATCTACTTAAAAAACTAATATGTATTGTATCGTCACACAGCCACAGAAATGCTGCCAGTGTTAGAGGTAGACTGCCACAGGGACCAAACTTTTTAATTAGTTTTAATTTTCTTTTTATTATTACTATTTAAGTTAGGTTAATTGTAAATACTGTATATTTGTTTGTTATGCTTAGTTACATGAATAAAATAACTTATCGTCTGTATGAATAACTTGCGCTTTCTTTTGTTTCCAATAGTAACTTACTTCAAATGGTCTTGAACGATGTTATTAGCGATCGGCACGTTTATTTTAACCACTGCGTCGTTCATAAGCTGGCCTGCAGATTTCACCGGAGATTTGTCGGACACGTACAACTCCAATAACCGGGATGCCATGGCCTTTAATTGTGCTGAAAAGTATTTACAAGAAGTGTAAGTATTAGTCAGTCTCTTGCCTCCAATGTCCCAGTTGCCAAAAAAAAATTTTTTTTTTATGACCAACTCTGTATTTGCGTCATCAGGTTGGTAATAGTTTGTATAATATTGCTGGAATTCTATGATTTGTGTAGGTATATGGAACCATTGGATTATTGCTTATGGTAAATATATTTTAGATGGAACTTAAGATGTCAGTTTTAATGATCTTATTGATTTCGTAAGAATAATGTTTCAGAAAATTTCTATTGTTTTTTTTTAACGGATAATAATATATAGGATTCATGCAACATAACCACAGTATGTTATAGGTTCAAAATTTATATATAATTTGTAATATGCTGTATTTTGAAAGACATTTTGTTTTGGTGGATGAATTTAAGTTTTAATTAAATTATGTCACTAATACATACAAAATGATATAGACAAAACATTGAACATTATTTAGGGTAAAAGATAAAAAATTCTTACCAAAGTCAGCTCGCAAACAGGTTTCAGCTCTAAATAAATGCTCCAAACATACATGCACTTGAGAATATCTCATTAAAAGATTCTTCCAGGGACTAATGTCTATTTCATCCGGGATTAATGGTACCTGCAATTATATACATTTAGAGTAAGATTGAGTCTGCAGCCTTAGCGCTAAGTGTGGATCTTATACAAGCGTTGTATGTCTGCTATACAAAAGCGGAAGTAAAATTCGAATCACAGCGTTATAGATAATTATTTTTAAGAAAAAGACTGTTTAGTATATACTAGTGTTGGCCTAGATAGAGGCTTCAGTGTGTTGTCATCCCTAAGGTTGTAGATCCAAAACCCGGCCAATGGACCTTCTATGTGCGCTTTTGTAAGGTGAAGGAAAACATCGTGAGGAAACTGGCATGTCTTAGACTGAAATTATGCCATAATTCGTCAGGCACAAGAGTTGATATCCTATTAGCAATTAGAAAAAACAAACAATCAGAACTCTCAGATCAGAACCAAAAGTTTGTAGCGCCGCATTCTGATACAGCATAACTAAATAATAATAAGGGTAATAACAAAACCACGTGAATCCTTGTTTCCGTATTTAAAAAACGTGATATATAACGTATAGTTAAGTCTGGACTTTAAATCTTCCTGAATAAGTTAAATCTGTTTGTGTCTCTGTTTAATGGGTACATAACGAAAGAGACAATTTTGTATGTTGACAAAATCCAGGGAGGTCGAAACTGGTGGTCTCATGGTAATACGGCAAGGAGACAAAAAAAAATATTCAACGAATAAATTCGAAATCATTACTGTGTTTGCTAACAAAGCCAAATAAACTAAGAGTTTATGATATATGCGCAAAACTAGGATAAATTACTACCAAAGTACAGCTAACGTTGTGGTATAAATAAATAAAAAATAAATCAATGGCGCTACAATATTTTTAGGTCTGTGCCATTCTGTTTTCTGTATCTGTTTCATGATCATTCGTTAATCTAATAGTCTAAGGCAAACCGGTTTCCTTCACCGTTCGAGCGAATGTTAAATGCGCGCATAGAAAGAGTCCATTGGTGCACAGCCGGGTTTCGAACCTACGACCTCAGGGATGAGAGACACATTCTGAAACCACTAGGCCAACACTGCTGTCGTAAATAGTAAAAAATATATATTTTTAATTTCATTATAGATAGATACTCGATAAAATTGTTTATTTAAAGTGAACCGTGATTATAAGCAGGTCAACTTTACGCTTATGATTTTTAAAAAAATGTGTGCGTGTACTAGTGTACACACGTAAGAAGTGATCTACTATATGCAACTTTACAGAAATAGGTTAAATAAAGTTAAATTAGATATAGTCTAACAAAAGGCTTTTATTAACATAGACATGAATAAAAATAATACAATTATTTCATTTTACCGTATCACTACTAAGATTATTACAGAATTTCATAAATTGTAATACAATTAAATATAATTACTATAATTGTTATCGTTATTATATATTTTTGTTATTAATGCCTTCGAATCAACCGTGGTAGGGACAAGAAAAAGATGGGGCGTAACGAACAAATGTGACGTGTAACCGAAAAATGTGACAGTTAGTTTCACTTCAAAAAAAAATATCTTATAACGATTACCTCATTAGCATCTTTCTTCTCACTCACAAGACCATGTTTCTTCAACGACGCGAAGTCATCAACTGTTAAATCGTTATTATCTTCAATACAGAAGGACTCTGAATCCAGTCTTATGGAGTTTTCAGTTGTGCCATAATTTTCAAAAGGGTTCAATGTGAAGTCACCTCCCATAGTCATATCTTGTATCGTTTGGTTTATCTGTTCTATTGTTTCTTTAGACCTGAAAATCAAAGAAAAATATACATGTAATGAAACCATATGTCTTTTCATAATAATATTTCCTATTCAATTATAATGAATATAAATTTCTGCAACTATGAATGCAAGCGAATTTTTAAATAACCTATATCTGTTTTACCTGGCATCAGTATTCCAGACACCGGCCAAGAAGAATGAATGCTCTAGAAGCGACATTATCCTGGTATATTCCCATGTCGTCTTCTCAAAGCCCACTTGGGCCACCAAAGATAACGCTTGAGGGGGACTTGAGCGGAGATTTTTAAGTACTTTTGACGTTTGAGAGTGACCTCTTGATAATTTTAATACTAGTTTTGATAATATTGAGGTGTTGTTTACGTCAATCTGAAATTAATGGTTTAAGAAGGTAAAGTAATGTTTAAAAAATCAGTAACAAAAAGTAATGTCTTCTTTTACGAACGGGGCAAACGGTCAGGCACCGTTACTCATCTGATGTTAAGTGACACCTCCTATGGCCACTCAAAGCCAGAGATCCTATACAGCAACCTCTTTTGGAAGGTTGGCAATCATCACAGGAAGTTTAATTTTAGATGCTGCGCTTCTGAGCCACGACTAGTAGTTTTTAAAGAAAGTTTTTTTTAAAGTAGAAAAATTTAACCAACTCCAAATATATCATTATTATATAATAATATATATCATTATTTACATAGATACTACATGTATCTATATAAATATTAATAAGTGGATAGCCATCTCCAAAATCATTAAAAAGATTTTGATGAAACTTGGACTGTTCTTTTAGTTGAAATTTGTTGTTGAATATAACTTAGTCATAGAAATTTGTGGAAAAACATATTTACGAAAATTTGGTCTTGACCCATAGTAGATTATAACTTTATTGGATTGGATATAATTATTATTTTTATAACAGGTATAGAAAAACTCACTAAAAACATAGTTAAAACGGTAATTTAAAAAAAAAACACTTACAAATGGACGTATTTTTCCGGTTGAAACAAAGGAAAGTGCTTTCAAGAGTAGTGTTATCAGTTCTTCAGCTGTCTCACATTCTGAAAGGAGGATTTTTAAAATTATTTAAAATATATACAAAACATAATAATTTTTGTAAATATCATGTATATGTATTTTGTAAATATCATGTTATTTAAATCAAAATGCTAACGACTTGATTGAATATCGATTTTTCATTAACTGTCTAGAGATTTAATTAACTCTCTGAATGAACTACTATACTGCGACATATACATTAAAAAAGCCGTTAATTTATATGAGTTAAGTATGATTATCACAGCCAAGCCCATATAAAATACATATAACTTTCCTGCAAAACCTTCAAGGCACACTTTATATGCATTATATCTAAGTTTTGTTTGAGGAAATTCGTTAGTGTTGCTAAAGGTTAGGGTTCGAATATCCGCTGTGTACCAATGGATTTTTTTCTATTCACAATAAATTCCCTCGTAACGTAAATAATAATATTATTAAGAAAAATCTGACAAAAATATAGATGGTTAATCGCACTTACTTACAAAGATAAATAAGCTAAATGATCACTAATCAGTTACAGATTTGAGGCTAAGCGCCATTGGTTTTTAAAGAAAGATGAGTATAAACCTATCATCCGAAAGTTAAATTTTAAATTAAAAAAAAAATTATAAGACATAAAGGCTACCACTGACGATACGTCCATTAATCCGAATGGAGTAGTCGTCGTCCAAAATCGTCCCATGAATGGTAAAAAAATATTCCATTTGGATGGACGTCAGGCAGCTCTGCATTTCCAAACGGATTGAAATCCATGCGTCCAGGCCAAATGGACGTCATCCGCGGCCGTCCGTCAATGTCAGAAACGTGCGCCACGCCATATGGAAGCAGTCCGAATTGTCCGTAAATGGGCAAAACGGCGTCCATTTTTTTGAGGTTATTGTTTCAGTTAATGTTTTGATGTCGATGGTGGTGCATGTGCTGTGTATTTTTCAAGCGTTATAATTTTTTTTATTATGTCTTTATCCGCGCGTGACCTTGTGTTGGAAGTAACAGAAATTCCACTTTAAGAAATTGTTTAAATAGGTTTTTTTTGTCTTTTTAATAAAATACACACAACTGCTGCCACCAGTAAAGTATTGTTATCCATAGTATTATTTATTTCCGTTCCGTACGATTGCAAAGTTCGAAGTGACGCCATGCATCCAAATGGAAGTATTGTGAATGGTACCGTATCTCGATACATTTCCATTTGGAGTGCATCCAAAAGGAAGTCTACTAAATCGTATCGTCAGAGGTAGCCTTAATTTACTTCAGTATTAATAAAAATATATCAGATATGGAAAAAACGCAAAGTCAATCTTTATTACTAACTACATTAAACCAAAATTCTACAGCTTATTTAAATTTATTTATTTTATCAATGCTCTCAAATATGTGATGTTCAAAATGAGGACAACAATTACTTATAACGTAAAATATTCACGTGTAAAAATGACTGAGAAAGCGCAGCGTTAACCAGATCCTCACAATCGAGTATCAGCAAAATCTTTATATCCATTACAGAAATGTATAATCATAATAAATTAACGAAACTTCGAGTGGAACGGACCTGTTACTACCCTCAGTAAATTTTAAAACTGTGAAGTACCTACATGGTCTAATCTTTTGATTGTTCTTTTTATTGTGTTAGTAAGTTAAATCTGCTTCTGCAAACTTATAGTATTATATTTTTAATTTGAATTAGTGCACATAAAGTAATAATAACTGACCTCTTAAAACATCCCACAATTTATAAGTGAAGTCATTACTAGAACCCTTTTTATTCAAATCATTCATACATTGTTTGAGGGTAGTCGTATCTTCTGTGACACAAAGACAGCCACCTGCAGGACATTCCGCAGTATATGTATATATTTCAGTTTCTTTGAGTAGATCGGTAAGGCGTTTTTCGTTGTTATAGCGTCTCATACCGGGGATGAGATTTCTGTAAATATTTCAATATGAAACTTCGTTTCGCCTTTTTAGTACCTACCTACTAACATTAATAGAACATTTTTTTTATGCTATGCATTGAGACTGTTCGATTTCCGCCATTTAAACTTGTATGACGTTTTTTCCGATGTTTTTATTCATAAAAACCTTCAGACTTCAAGAAATATTTTTTTTTTAAATTAGTCCAAAAGCTCTCTTCGAGTTTTGATGTTAGCAATATTTTTATTTATAATATAGATTATCATATGTATACAACTTTAGGATTGGTACATATTACAGCTCAAATATATAATTCACCAGCTGTGCTGACGCGTCATATATATAAATAATCAGTTCAGTAATTTTATGGATTACAAATAAATTAAGTATTTCAAAGGTCATAGTATTGATTATTCTGTTTTAATAATATTTCTTAAATAAAAGTGCTTTATTGTGTTTTATGCAAACTGGCAAACAAATATGTCAAACATAAAATAATGTTTATTTTGCGAAAGCCTTTTCAAATAAATTAAAACAAGAAACCTTTTATTGGTTTTTATTTCTTAATTCAATAACTAAAATTATATAGTTACGGTATTTAACTTAGTCTGTCCTATTAACAAAACTTAGCACATATCATTCATTTTCCAATATTACCAGCTGCCCACTGAAATATTTTCAAGAGCGTACAAATTCTTAAAAGGACGACAACACACTCGCGAGCACTCCGGTATTGAGTGTCCATGAGCGGCGGTATCAGTTAATATCAGATGAACCTCCTACCCGTTTGCCTCTTGTTCTATAAAAAAAAATATTTTAGTAGAAAAATTAAGTACCTTACAACAGCTTTTTCGAGATCAATAATGCCTCCTGATGCAGTCATTTCCACAAGAAGTTCATTTATATGGTATAATACACAGACAGACTTCCACACTTCATTGCAAGGGCTTGCTAAGTGTCCAACTGTAATTTCTTGTTCCTGAATATATTAATAAAATTAAAAACGAAAACATACTATACTAAAAATTAATCCATACAATTAGTATAAATATATTAAGTATAAAAAGATATTACTTTTCACATAAGTCAAGTAAGTGAACCAGACCGAGTAATGTTACAACTGATTCTAAGATGAACATATTTAAGCAAATTTTACTCACAATTAGCAAAACACTGTAATGTGTGGTGGTAATTTGAAAAATCTACACATTACTTACTAGATTAATTTTACAGCTAATAAATGGTGTCAGTAAGGTCTTAGCATTCCATTCACAGTGCAATTCTGTTAGACCTCCGTGTGGAGTGTTAAGTTGTTCCTCCATATTAAGACCATTATAGGATGTACCAGCTACTGCATACTTGCAATCCACAAGTACATTCACCTGAAATTGGTACATTTCTTGCCATGAAATAAAGAGGTTATTACGATAAGATTTTAGGATATACAGGTTTTTGAAATCTTCAGTTATGATATGTATGACTATGTGTTAATAATTAAAAGATGTCCAAGCTAAAAATCTCAAGATTCTTCCTGCATCAAAGAACTAAGGTCTTAAAAGCTTTCAAGAGATTAGAGATACAAAGAGATTTCTGTAGATCTTATAGGCCCAAAACTGGAAGAAAGGTAGTAGAGAGGTATCATTTACAAAGCTGTTAATTGTAAGCAGCCTTATAACATGGTACAATTATTGAGACAAACTGAGATAAACTTTAATGTTTACTGTATAGAACATAGAAATAACTTACTAAATCTTCATCAATTTGTTCCTGATCAGCAAATTCCTTTATAAGATTATCAACATCTACTTCTTCCAATTCATAACAGCCTTCATAATTGACTATACCTCTAGCGAATTCATCTTTGTTAGACTGTATAGTTAGTAATAAGGGTTTGCCGTCAGAATTTGGATTGCACAGGATCCACTGAGGTATTGATTCTTCTTTGGATAATGTTGCTTGAGTTTGTGTATATGAGTTTGCTAAATCTCTACAAAATTTTAAAGTCCTAATTATTATTTTGATAGTTTTTCTTATGCAAATTAACAACACATGTAGGATTGTAAGATGGTTCTTAATATAATTAATTTCTTAATAACTTAATTTTATCTTTCCATAGTAGAGTAGTAATTTAAAATATGCATTTATTGATTTAACTACATAAAAAATTATAAATCTGTTAAAATTCTTGATTCCTAAAATATACCTTGCATTTTCTAAATCAATTGGTGCATGAAGTAACTCTTCTTTTTTCCACAGTTGCGACTCTTCAGAAAACATTGTGTCATCTAATGTTGTATGTAAACTCAAATCTAGTTTTAATGGAGAACCAGTTAAATCCAACTCATCTGAAATAATTTGACCCTTATTTAAACATGGGTGTTTGTTTATTTTAGAATTAATTAGAAATATACTTATAATGACTCAATATCTTTCAAAATTATACTGATTAGTATAGTATAGTGACCTCGATTAAATAGATCTCAAAAGGCTGATATTAAAACCAATAACAAAAATATTACTATATGAAATTATATTTATTGCTTGAATATAATTCAGATCAACAATGTATTGTATGTGATACTATAATAGTCTGCACATTACTTGTCTTTCAATGTAGTATATAACTTCTAAGATTTCAGAGAATAAAATAAAGTTAGCTTAAAGAAATAGATATAATATAAAGAGTATTTTTTACTTACCTTCTTTGTTTTTGTAACTGTTTTTGTTAATATCTGAGGACACGGTTTGTTTTGCCTAAAAAATAAAATATATAAAAATAACATTTAAAATATATACGTTTTAAGAATCAAATAAACAAAACCTTACATTTGCGTATACCATTACAACATCATTGCTACTTTTTGTATAAATTGATACATAACTAGGACTTATCTGTGTTTGAATACACAATTTAGAATGATCATCTGGCTGTTTAGAAATAGAAAAACAATCCATTATGGATACTTTGACTAAATATTCTGTTTTTAAATAAATAATACAACTCGATTCGTAATTCAAACTGAATTTTACTGGCCAAATTTAAATAATAAAAATTTAACGATGATGTTCACATAATGCTAATGTCATTAAGCCAGCTGTCAAAAATGAGAACTGAATTATCCATAATGATCTAGCCATGAAATAAATTCTCAAAAATAATAATATTAATAAAGATTATTTTATTTTTTATCAAGTAAAATAAACTGTTTTAATTTGTTGTTGTGATGAAAGCTGCCATTACACGGCGGCATGTGACGCTGGATGGCGTTAAATACAATACTCATATTTGCCAAAATTACTGATAGAGTATCGTTTTTTACAAAAAAGTGTAATTGTAATTACAGATTATTCAATTGTATCAGGTACCTTAATGTATAGTGTTACATTTATAAGTATGTAAATGTGCTAGGACATTATTATTCTACGCAAAAAAATATTTTACTCTTCTCTGTGGTGAGGGTGCTTAACTCAAGATGAAATTATCACGTATTGAAGGGAATGATATAAATTAACAAGTTCTATACCTACTAAGTTCGTATTAAGGAACATAAGTACGTACAACACCTCCTCGCCAAAACTTATATGAGTAAAATTGCATGGTTTTAAATTAATTATCTTAAAATTTGTTACAGTATCAATACATTTGACGATAAAACATTTGCATATTTTAACCCTGCCTTCGTTATCGAGAAACGCTAACCTCAGATTCGTATGAGCATAAAAACCTTAACTGAAGCAATATAGGATTTATTTATTAGTCGTTTTACAGTTACCGCAAAGGCAGTGTAGTACCGCAAAAGCAGGGTTGGAATGATGAGAAGTAGATTTATTTCATTATACAAGAATATTTTTATATTAGCAAAATGGCTTGGGGCGGTTCAAGTATTACGTAAGCAAATTTACTGCAATACATTCTTCCCTCCCCCTATCCTCTTGTCAGCAAAAGTAAGCAAAGCTATCAAAAATAATAGTACATATACGTATTATTTTTTAGTAGGAATCCTCGAAAAAGCATTTCGTTTTCAAGCATAGACAATGTGTGGGTAAAAATATGTGTAAAAAGTAAATAATTACTGTTGACGTTATCACCAAATATGAAAATCAAAGACACCTTGCTTACGTAATAGAATATGTTCGATCACCTTTGTGGTTTTTTCTCAGATATAAAAAAGGGTCTTGTACGTCTAATTTAGATGCTTAGATGATAGATTTAGACGAAATTTCCCTAACGAAAATAGAGGAAAAAGCAAAAAAAATAACTTCAGCTACAGAGTAGCACTGGGCTGGATCACAGCGTTTCTCGCCAACGCTACTTTGACAAGGATTGGTTACTCCTTCATCTGATTGGAAGTATGACATTGTCTGCTAATAATAGCAATATTTATAAGATTATGTGCGAAAAATTTGATTTTTATTAATATTAGATTTAGATTAAAATACTATTTACGACACGACGAATTATTTAATGATTCTTACATACTGTTTTTGCTCAGGTTTACACAGATTTTATTTTATGACAAATTTGAATATGTAAATACATCCCTGTTAGGTATATAATCAGATTAATTAAAACGATTCTTGATCAAGTGGGCGGGTTGAGTATCAGAGCGTTACTATCGTCGTTCAAAATAGAATTTCCTAGATAAATATGTGATTACATTAATTCCTTTTAATCTGTGAGTATCCTATGACGTGATGCCGATTGTCAGTTTGACGTAACATGTCGATTTATGAAATTACATAACGTAATCATTTTAACAAATGAAGACTACCTAAAATAATTTTGACACGTTTTGGTCCTTTTTATGTATGATATATACTAAAAAATAAGATTATAATTCCACTAGCTAAAATTAATTAAAAACGATTATTTTCACCTAGGTTATTTAGTTGCTAGGATTTTTCTCATGAATAATAAGCTCTGTTTGGTTTGGGAATCTTACCAAGAACAAAGAAACAAATGCGTGCCCTTGCCTATAGTGACATACAATCATAGTTATGTACTCAATTTAGCAAACTGAAATTTAGAGCAGCAATATTTGTTTATCTAAACAATTTCGTTTAATACGGAATATTGAAACATCATTTTCAAGCGAATGAAATCGCGAGCGTCGAGTATATTGTCAAAATAGCCAATGAGTAATGGGATTTGTTCGTTCGGAAACTCATAATGAGTTTTGTAAAATGCCACATCGAATTTGAAAGCACATGTCACTATTTGCATTTAATGGAAATAACGGATGACAAGTAATTTTTATAACAATTGGAACACAAAGTTTTGAAGTTCGTTCCTCTCTGCTCATGATGGCTGCTGTAAAATCAGCACACTTTTGTACTTATTAAAGACATGTACACAACCGAGTTTATCTTGTCTGGTTTATGTAATATGTCGAAGGGTCAAATCCAAAATATTTCGTATTTGGGACTTATAAGCTGTTTTAATGGAATGGGATTTCTGGGTTACTTTTATTTTCAGATTCTGTATGTATTAAATTTCGTATCTACTATTTAGGTTAATTAAAAAATAAAATAAATAAGTGGCGCTACAACTTTTTTAGGTCTGTTGCTTCAGGTTTCTGCATATGTTTCATGGTAATTCATTAATCTACTAGGCAACTAGGTGATTAGCCTTCGCTGCCTGACACATGCCGTTGACATTTTTTGGGGACGAGGATCGGGGATTGAACCTACGACCTCAGCGACGCCACTAGGCCAACTCTGCTCTATATGGCTACTACTCAACATTATTTAGGTTATAACACAATAAATTAGCAAATGAGCTATTATAAAAGTTAGAGCCAATTGTGCCGCATATAGATGGCACCAGCCATAATTAGTTTAATTAAGAATGGTAAAGTTATGTTCACCCAAACAATAACTCAAAAAATAAAATTGGTTATAAAAAAAATATAGCGTATGTTTATCGGACAACACACATTTTTACAATAATTTATTTTAAAATATGAAACTGCCCCAACGGTTCAGTTGATATTGCAAAAGTGCACTTCAAACTGAAAATAATTATATATTAAATATAAATATTTAGTAATAAAAACCATCAAAATATTTTTAAGAGGAAAATAAGAAAGTTTATCTAACTTTTATAATTAAGTTTAATACATTTTTCAAAGCTTTATAAACCTCCACTAAGAGGTTGCTTTTTAGTAATACAGTTAGGGAGACTTACGCGCTACGTCTTTTTGTAACTTTGCAAGAAATTATTTGGCTAATGGGTGAAGGTTAACGATATTGTTATGGAGTGGAAAAAATATAGATTGCTCTTAGTATAAGCATTGATTATTTATCTATTTACTGATATGGATATCTGATCTGATATTGCTGATGTTAGAAAACACGATTAAATTAAAAATAGGCTTGTAGGATGATTTTGCTTGACCAGAACTAGGTGATGTGGCGATGAACATTGACTTTGAATTTTGTCGAAAAAATTGTCGCTGTCACCTTTAGTGTAAATTATGGTATTATTTAAAAAAAAAATAACAGTCCAGACACCATTTTGATAATTGATAAACATAAACATATTGATTGTGATACGCTCAGGCCGTACGTAGCAGTGAAATCGAATGAGATTTCCTTGATCTTTGATTATCGACGTAAAAACCTCCACAGGTGTGGGAGTCTTTCTTTAAAATAGTAATGTTACACAAAGGGAAGTTACGTCATTAGAATAAATAATTCCTATTTCTGTTTTCCGTTTCCATTATATTATTAAAATTTAAAATCCGATTGAAACAATGTTTACATTAAATTTTAATCACTTCGTGTCCATAAAAGTTTTGAACGAAAATGACGTGTACCGTGAAACCTCTTTATGGTAACCTTTGTAAAAGTTTTTTTTAATTTCCGTGTGGGGGGCGCTTGCGCGGCTCCGCCTTTCGCCCGCCCTAATGCTGGATATAAGGGCCGGATACAGCACTTTTGCCGCTAGAACTTGTTGCACTTTCGAGCTTTGCTACTTTGGTCTTCCGTCGCGTCGGTCGAAAACCTCGAGGTAAGTGGAAGGTTGAGATAATCTGTAAATGTCTCAGTAAATTCATTTTCTACCCATCAACTTATTAACTAAAATTGTAAACTAGTAGAAATCTATATAAAAATAAAATTTCCATACTTTAACTAATAGTACATAACCCGTTATATAAATAATAATAAATCTTTAAAAAAACGGTACGACTTAATTAAAATATATTTTATGAGCTCTGAAATTGTATAGTTAGCAATTATTGGCTACAACATCTATTTATACACAATATTTATTATTTTACGTAACCAATAAACCGTCTCGTTTGATACAAAATTCACCCATCTTATTCAATCATTCAATCGAATATAAATCCAATTTATGACATCTTCAGACTCAGGAATCATACATGGGGAAATATATTTCAGATACACATTCACTATTCGAATTTAGAATTATACACATATTGCTTAAAACGTCGAAAAGCCTGCTCTTTTAGAAAACGTTTTGTAGTCTGTGTTAAAAAATATTGTCACAATTAATACTTTATTTTAGTCCTATAATACTTCCACCGGTAGTACGCTTCAGGCAAAATTTGTAAATCTTTTAACATATTTAATTAGACTTCAAAATAAATATTTTTTTCAATCTTATTATTTTATCTTTCTGTTTAACTTGCTCCATGACATATATTTTCAATTCGTTTATATTATTGTATATTGCTTATAATTATAATAAATAATATTGTACGTAAAATAATAACTCCATAAGAATGAGAAACACATTTTTATAAACATGAAACCTACGATAGCAGTTCAATAACATCAGCTTTTCCCGAAAAATATAGATTTATGAATTGTAGAAGTCGTAATTTTACGTGCAAAATTGTCGATATTTCATAATTTCGTATATATAAAACGGTAGGTAAAAAAACTCAAAAATATAGATTTTTAAATCACAAATCGTTTTCTAAACGGGCCCTCTAAGTTTTTTTGATGTTTTATACAATATGTGTTTAATTCGAAATTCATTTATAATATGATCTGTCATATCTAAAATTTATTTTTTATTAGTTTAGTTATTATTATTATTATATTATTTATTAGTATTTTTTATTATATCCTAAAAACTAAGACAACATTTCTCTCAACTAAACTCATTCTAAAAAAACCATACCAAATCATTTGAAGTCATTTATAGAAAACATAAATTCAACGCTTTTGGGTTTTTAAAACGACAGTATATAATTTAATTTTCCCAAACGCGCTTTTTACTTAATATTTATTGTTCGGAGAATAATCATAATGATATCTTGCCGGCCCGGCTTGCATTTTTAGTTAAACAATACATGCAACGAGGCTTAAGTGGAACTGAATATTTTTCATTAAAATCAAACCAAATACACGCGGATGTGAAGGATCAACAATATTTTAATATTGACAAAGTAAATTGAAGCACGAATTTCTATTATTTTTATATCGCGAAAATGCGTCGATTCATGTTTTTTTAGCAGTGTTGGCCTAGTCGCTTTAACGAGTTACTCACATACCGGAGGTCGTAGGTTTGATTCCCGGCTATGCATTGGACATTCTTTTAATGTGCGCATTCACATTCACTCATACGATGAAGGAAAATATCTTTTGGAAATCGGTTTGTCTTGGTCTTAGTCGACGTGTGACAGGCACAAAATTTCCTACTAGCTTATTAGATTGACAAATAATCATGACATAAATCTGAGGCACAGACCTAAGAAGGTTGTAACGCCATTTATTTTTGTTTTTTTATTCATGATTTGTAATATATTCAGGGTTTACGAATACGAATCAGATAGAAGGATGATGCATATATATTATGTAATGTAAAGTAAAAGAAAGTAATTTTTCGTTTCGTTTCTACTTCTAAGTTTTTTAAAGTCAAAAACATACATATAATACTTTAAAAATTCTGACTTTTTTGTATAAATTTTTTTAAAATATATTCACACTCGACCACCTACACAGGAAACGGAAATGAACAATTTGATTTCTCGCTTTACTTTTCATACTTCCTTTCACAACGCAATCCTAGATTTCAGTCTTTAATGACATTATAAAATACGAAAATGGCTGCAAAGTCACCTCACTGATTTTAGATTCAATTTCGTCTACGACAGGTATAGTTTCTATTGTACATTTAAAAATGTTAAATTAGATTTTTTTACACTGGGTTGATTTCAAGTTAAGGTGCCCCGGAGAACAAAGTCGTAAAAGCAAAATCTATATTTTTCGGGAAATAAAAAAAACTTTAGTCCCCTGGCAAGCGATATATAGTAATCCATAAATATAATATACAATACTGCACCAGTTTTTATATGTATATGATTACACCAATCGTTCGACATTTAAAAACTTTTGGTATTTCTATTGACTTTGATATTGAAATAAATTATAATACCATAGTCAAAACTATATAATATTAACAATGTGTGCATTATTGATATTGATATTCTATTCGACGATTCATTTTTAAGCGAAGTTCCTGTAGGCAATTTGTCAAAAAGTATTGAACGAACCCACGATAGAGTATTTATTTCCTTAACCTTACTAAAATACATT
Organism: Pieris brassicae; assembly: GCF_905147105.1. Lineage (NCBI taxonomy): Eukaryota > Metazoa > Arthropoda > Insecta > Lepidoptera > Pieridae > Pieris > Pieris brassicae. The sequence continues at coordinate 6,001,566 of NC_059671.1, read as the reverse complement.
GATTTATGGCTTATTAGTTTAAATAGGCCATCTGCGTTTCAATACGTCCCACTTTCTCAAGAATTTTTATGTCGCAACTCACTAAAAAGCTAAAAAGTTAAGTTAAACAGTCTTGCGACTCCGTCACTGTAAAATTATATGTAATATGTACATAACGCGCTATTTTTACGAATCTTTTGTATCAATATGTAGTTTGTATTTATTATTTTGTTAACAGACTGTGACCCCTTTTAAAACCAAAACTGATGAAACGATGCACTAGTATGTAACAAAGCAATGTTTAAAGTTTTTTTGTTTATAAGCACTGTAATGACTACCAAATCTGTGTGTTACATTCTAACGTATTGCTGCCAAAGTGGTTGATTAATTCCGTTGCAGTACTCAATCGATTTTTTCTTATATTTTGCAGGAGGTTTTATACTTTTTGTCCTTTTGTTAATTAATGTCAAAACACAAATCCACAGATAATAGTTTAAGTTGAAAGCTAACAAAGTCATCGCGATAGAGTGTGATAAAAGTTTATCACTGCTATAATTACTAATAGGATTTTAGATAATGTAATACAATAATTAAACTTGTATTAGTCACGTATAGGTAATTAGTTGAAAGTTAACTTTTAGTAATAATACCTTCAGAAATTGCTCCATTAATGTTACGTTAAAAGATGGTTAACATAGATTCTATGAAAAACAAAACGAACAAACACATATATGATGTATTTACATTCAAATAAAAAATATAATTATTTAAATAAATAAACATTTGAAGAAACTCAGTTCCCTTAGTATATATAAAAAGAAAGAGGAATAAGAAAATTTAAGTATAATACTCTCAATTGGTGTCTTTCTGTTAAATTGTTGATCACACTGAGAAGAGACGGATAATTTATTTTCTAAAAACCATGTAATAAGAGAAATTATTGCTGACAAGAAATAGTTTTCTCTTCATTAGTAATGAAATCTATTCTCATACTAAAAGGGTAGATCAAGGGCAATAAACGAAACTTATAAATCCTTTAAATTCATATACAGTGGCACATTGCGTAAATGACATTGATTTTCTGAAAAATAGTTTTGTTTCGTATAAGAAAAAAATATCAATAAAGCACATATAGAAATGATTTTTGTTCCATACATACGGGATTTCACTAGTGAAAAAGGCATATTATATTAGACAGATATTTTTATTTAACACTAAGTATAAACCAAGCCAAAGAAACTAACCTATCCTATACATATGCGCCCAGATACATATTTGAAATAATAATATGCAGATATCTATCCACATCTTATGTATGTCCATCCATTTAACAAAAGTATAAAAAACAACATTTTTACTAGTCTAAGATGCGGCCACTGTCCGGGAGAAGGCCTCCTCCAACTTTTTTCACCCAGTTTTATTTCATACCATCGTCATTAATTTTTTTCTAGCACCCTTTTCCATCCCGTCGGCTCATCGCTCTATTGGTCTACCTTTGTCCTTTTTCCTTTTTGGACTGGTCTATTCGGTTACTGTTTTAGATTATCATCTGCATAACAGGCTACGTGGCCTACCCATCTAATAATCTTAAAATAATCTTAAATCCAAATAATAATCATCATTTAAGTTTTAGGGCATGTTGCTCAGCATCAATTACTTTTGTTTTTTGCTAATACATTTTATGTTGGTCGCATAATTGAATTCCGAGAATAATTATATCTATCACACGCTGTCACGAACGTATTTTGGGTTTTGTTTTTGAAAATCCAAGTTTCTGTACGTAAGGCAAGACAGCAAACACGGAATCAACTTATATATAATAGTATTTGAAATTCCCGGCGTCATTGTTCCATATGTAAATGAAAACGTTTGAACGCCTTATTAATTCTAGATATTTTATACGTAAGATTGTTATTAAAATATTAATTTTACATGTCAATCGATATTAAGACATTTATTCGCAGCTGGCGTTGTAGGCCTACGTATTTAGGTTCGGGTTTAATACGTTTACAAATCGTTGTTGTTATTAACTTCGAATTATATCAGTATTGCTTTGAGATGATTGTTTGAAAGTTTCTTAACATTGGTATAAACTAAGCCATTGCAAAACCCTGCTATCGACAACAAATCTTATTGTTTTAAATGCTATAATGAAATCTACTAGTTACTTAAAGAATAATTAATAAAGTGAATCATTTGTTTCATCTCGAATTAAGTTTGGTGGCAGTTATTTGTATGGTTGTGACTGGGTAACAACCCATACAAATACTGAATGACTTAATGGCTCCAAATATGAGCTTATTACTAACATAGAATTACGGGTAGTGGGGTTGCGACGCTAATAAAAGCAAACTTGGCTTATCTAAGAATTCACAAATCTGTTACATATTTTATTGGACATTATCGGAAACGGGAATGAAAAAACTAAAGGGTTCAATATCAAGAAAACACTTTTTAAACGGATTGAAGTATTATTATTATAAACTTTTATTTATTTTAAATTTTAATTTTTTTCCGACGTTTCGCGAGCGTAACAGAGTGTGTGGTCGCGGTGATCATAATTATAAATAATAATAACTGAAATAATTATAAGTTTATAATAATAATACTTAGCTTCAATTCGTTTCAAAAGTGTTTTCTTAATGTGTAAAAGCTATGTTAACAAAAGACAATACTATGGGTTCAATATCAATAAATACATTCAATGCACACTGCATTTGCTTACGGTTCTAATTATGAACTAAAATATTTATTGATAAAATAGAACGTATTGTATTACCAATAACTATACAATACGGGGTATATAGTTTTTATCTCATTCTTTATGTTCTTGAGATAAATGTAGCTTCTTGCCGCGCCTACCTCTCAATTCGTAACAGCAGGTCGTTCTTAACATTCTGGGGTACTTTAATTTAAACAGTGTACACTATAATTATGGACTTAAAATACATTAATGTAGATTTAAAAGGTTAAAGTAGAAATGTTGATCAAAATTGCATACTGATAAGAAATTGAACTTTCTGTATACCCTCAATCCAATCATTACTACTGGACTGTTTCATCATTTCGGAGTTTAAAAAAACAAAGGGGAATAGTATTTAATATCGTACATCCGCATTGAAATCTCTGTAGGTTCATATTTATGACATTTTACGTTTTCCATCAGCGAAAATATGGAATATATTTGATTGATAAACTCTCGGGACGTCTCGATTTATTGTTTTTTATTACCCCAAAATCCAAAGGGACACGAAGGTATTGACAGTGACCATTTTAAATTTATCTTATGCTTTCAGTAACTTTAGCATTTTTATTAATGTTTTAGTTATTATTTCTTACCTAAAATTGAGATTTTATTATATTTAAACTTACTTTAAAGTCTAGTCATGTTTTAATTGTTTTCTATAAAAAAGTAAAGTTTACCATTGAATTTACGGGATTAAAATGCAATTGTTTATTTTGAAATTTAAATAGAAACTGTACGTTTGCTGCAAGATATATATGAAAAAAAAATATTTGTTGATTAATATATTTTAATTACTCGTTTTCTCGAAATGTATACTGTTTTAGTAATCCAATTCTAAAGACTACGCAATTCAAGTCAAATTTATAATGTTTTCCCCTGTTCCGGCTATTGCTTACGAGTTTGCTACTCTTATTAGACCGACCTAAGATCATACAATAAAATTTTTCATTACGTACCTATTGGCATAGTTTAAAATATTTTTTTACGTTCATTATTAAAGTGATAGCTATTTACATTAACTTAATATTAAAATAACAGTATTTAGACATATAAACATAATTGGTATGTTGAATTTTAATAAATTTTTGGTACTAATTTAATGTTTTAGTAAGGAAAAGTTTATAATGGATAAAAAAACAAATTCCAGCACAAAAGAAGTCTGTCATCCTTTTTTACGTCATGTTTTAATGTCAACAAATTTCAGAGGTCAACATAAAGTCTTGAATATTATGTATTGGAAATAGAATTCATATTTTAATAGTCATGAACCCTTATTAACTGGTTCGATGATTTTCAATTAAATCCTTCGATAGTCGAAAGAAATATCTCAATGTTACACCCACATCTTTTAAAAGGAAAAAACTTATTTGGAATTGATATTACTTGTACTCGTCTAAAAAAAATCTAACTCAAATGTTTTTGAATCTATAAATTAAAATATTTTCTGTTTTAAGTTTTATATTAGACAATGTTTTATATTAGAGCCAAAGCCCAGATTTCATCGTATTCTTTTACGAGCTTTTCTAATCTATCTATAGTCACAGATCACGACACGACCACACGATACTGACCAATCACAATGAGATGAAACGCACTATCGTTAACATATAACATAACAATTTCCTTATTGACCTAATTTTAGTATTATTTTTCTATTGCATTCACTTTTTTTAATTATGACTGATATAATATAAGAATTATAATATATTTTAACAATGTAACGTGATGGTCAGTCAATCAGTGGTTTATGCGATCTAATGTCTCAGCCTTTTCAAGTATGAAGAGTTACGAATAAAGCTTAAAAATCAACATCAGCGAGAAACGCTAAAATTGTCTTTGTATTAAGTTTCTATTAATTTTTAATCTTTCATCGCTCTAAGACTCTTTAAGTTCTCATTAACTTAAAACTTAGTTATAAATTAAGTTTAGGGCTTTCTTAAGCTTCAAAGACTAAACGGAATCAATTGATTGTAATTAACAACGTTACCTAGTACATAGTAGACCTAGTAAATTTATTAATGTTAACTCATAATTACTACCTTATTAAACTTCGAAAGTGATAAAACGATTTCTCGAAATTTTCAAGATCTCGCGAATAATAGTATTACGAAAATTAATTTTCGCGAGCACGTCTAGGCAGAACGTGTAGGAGGCTGTTTTGTGACTCCTAAAATCATAATAAATGTATATTGTGAGGTAAAATAAGTAATAACTTAACTAACGTTGTTTATTATAGATTTTGTTTAGGCTTTAGCTTAGGGAAATCTAGTCTTTAAATTACATAGTTCATAACTAAGTTTTAAGTTGATGACAACTTAAGGGAAGACTCTAAGCGGCAAAAGATTAAAAATTAAGACAAAGACAAGTTTAGCGTCTATGCGACTATGTTGATTTTTGAGCTTCGTAACTATTCTTCGATGAAAAACTTTAGACTATGACATTGATTGACTGGCCAGCCCTTACCCAGCTAAATGTATTTAAAAGATCACATCAGTCATAATTAACAAAAGAAGTCAAAGTCAAAATAACTTTATTCATGTAGGTAAACAAGCACACTTATGAATGTCCGAAAAGTAATTAAATTAATTCTAAATTCACATTAACTACAAGTTCGCAAGTCATGGGTGTAGAGAGGGCAAAAAGAACTGGCAAGAGCCTCCCGGCTCTCTTTTTTATCGCTAACTTTTGAGTCATAACAATTGTTTGAACTGGAGCAAATAAATCCCAAGGATTAGGATAAATTAGAATATTCGTCAAATTTATAAAAAGCTTCATTATTCATATACAATTCAAAAATAATACTTAAATTTAGTCAGTAAGGAGCTTGTTATATTTTGGTCCAATAAATGGAATGTCAAGGATAAAAATATTTTTAAAATAAAATATCCTGTTAAAAATCAAAATAAATCAATCTGAAGCGTTGTTTTATTGTTTCATAACTAAGTTATCCTGTGACTAGTGGAATGTTTTAATTAAAGGCTCTAATTGGCAAACTTTAAGATTTTAAAAATGTTTCATTATTTCAAAAGTTAAAATGACTCGAAGATGTTATCATTTTTCAAATGAAGAGTGAAGCGAACAGATTAATTATCTGCATATTTAAAATATAAAGGTCAATAAAGGGTTGTATTTGGATACGAAATTGGTTTTTTGGAAATATATAAAGAATTTATATAACATAAAACCACTGGTTTTCAAGTAAGACCTTTTGAAACATGTGTTTATGACATGTTTTAAATTTGTTTACAATAAAGTTTATAAAATTTATTTAAACTGTCAAGGAGAAAATGTAACTAAAAAAATGTAATAGTATTAAATAATCCTACCACGAGTAGTATAGTCTTTTGTGTATGTATTACTTTATATTTTAGTTGTGCTATTCATAATTATATTTAAAAAAAATCTTATGCGAGGACTCAAACAATTCGAGGATTATAATTATAAGTTGTTTTTGAAACATGTATGTCATGATTCCGTATTGTGAAAAAATATAATAAATATTTTTAACAAGAAAATTACAAACCCACTCAAGGTTCTGCAATACAATTTTAATCGAGATAAGCAGATTTTTTTATTTTATAAAAACATAATATAGCGTTGTGAGTTTTTTATTATATATGAAAAGTATCGTAAGAGAGCACAGCATCACAAATATATGAAAATACAATTAGTGTAGGATAGCCTATTTTGAATTTTTACTTTGTATATTGATCGTAGTTATTACATGTACCTACCGTCACTTTTCGATTGCCCTAAGAGCCAACCAACACTAAAAAGCTATGTCATCTAATATCGAACCAAGAGTTATATGCACTATGCCTTATCCACTAAGCCACAAAGGAATACTTAGAATAAGCGTTTTTATAAAATATTGTAAAAGTCTTTATTTATGTCTAAATTTATGTTAGCCAATTGAATACTTTAAAACATGGGCCAGCAACCCATTAGCTAACAGCACTATGTAATGAATATCAAATACACATACATCATTTCTTTCAGACACAATGTTGAGCAAGAGGTTCCTATTTGCGTTGGGCGTTTTGGTGGCAGCTGCCTGCATCGAGGCCAGGGAGGAGGGCCCTCATGATATGGCGGATGCACTGCGTATGCTGCAAGAGCTTGACCGGTACTATACACAGGCTTCTAGACCGAGGTGAGATTTTAAATATATTAAAATATCGATAATATTTTTGGAGATTATAGTCGCAAGTATTTTTTCCGAGTTTTATGTTATTTACATGGCATGGAGGCGGTCTCAGCCGACAGCGTTTTGTCAGGTCGACTTTTGATTTATACAAGCATATTTTCGAATATATAACTGAGTAATAAACCCTGCCTTTTCAACATAATGTCTTATGGTTATTGTAAATCATACGTAATATCTCGTCGAAGGAATTGGGATATAAAAAATGTGTGCGTGTACTAGTGTGCACACGTAAGAAGTGAAACTTCTTTATGACCTTATTTTTCTAAAAAATATCTACTATATGCAACGTTACAGAAATTGGTTGAATAAAGTTAAATTACATGAAAATTTAACAAAAGGCTTTTATTATCATAGACATGAATACGTATAATACAATTATTTCATTTTAGCTTATTACTACTAAGATTATTACAGAATTTCATTAATTGTAATAGAATTATTACTATCATTGGTATCGTTATTATATTTTTTTGTTATTAATGGCTTCGAATCAACCGTGGTAGGGACAAGAAAAAAGATGATGCGTAACGGAACAACGTGTAACTGAAAAATGTGACGGTAAATTTTTTTCATACGCCGATAAAGAAGTTTCATTTCAATAAATGGAAAGTTCTACAGTTTGTTTGAGAGTTTAGTAATTAAACGGGATAGCACGTGGATTGTTACCTAATTAGGCAACAAGTTGACAAATTGCTTATAGTATTGTGTTCTAATAAAATATAGTTACATAATCATATAAAAACTCAATATCCTATAAACATTAAACCTACAAAAATATTGGTTAAAATAAAATTAATTTAAAACAACGGTTACTCTTCGAAATAATGAATTCAAAGAACACACTGAAACGTGTTGAACTAAGAAAGTATCGAACTTTTTCAATATTTCTTGAATACAAATGACACTTTAATTAGAATATATTTTAGCCCCAAAGAAATAAATGCGAGATTTTTTATCAATATTTATTGTAATAAGTTAAATAAAGTTCTATTATGATAATATCCATAAATTTCTGTATGATTTGCACTGGTTTGCACATCTTATATTCAATGCATTTTAAATTGCCTAAAATGAGTATACAAAAAAATATTAAATCCCGAGAATAAAGAAACAGTGATTCCGTCTTAATAATTCATTCAATTATTTGAGAATTCAAAACAGTTGGCGGTATAAAGACATAGTATAATAACTTTTTTATGGTACGTTGAACTTGAAAGAACGAAGAAAAATTTTGCAAAGGGTAAAAGTGTTATATTTAGATTTCAAATAAAATATAACCTTTGCCTCTGTAGCTGTTTGTAGGCAATACTTATTAACTATTCACTTTAAAAAAAAACGTTTTTTTGGTAATGTTACACCTAGACGACAACCAGAAAGTCACGACGTCTATTAAATAGAATTTGGTACGATTCCGAATGTGTGGATTTAAAAACACTTCAAGTCATGTCATCGTTGCTGTTTTCAATACGTTATTTAGTATATTGCCGTAAAATATACCTACTTTAAAGGAATAAACTTTAAGTTTCAGCATACCATAAATTAATATACAACAAAAGGGCAAGTTTTATGAAAGATTTTAACACTCGAATATACATTCTATACAGTCACAGAGTTACGACATTACGTTTTTATTAAGCGTCATAAAATGAATTAATTTCTGAGTTTCTTGAGCAATGAATTATTGTTTACGGAAACTGTATTCATTTCTTAGATCTAAACACATTTATTTGGAGTTTAAAATTTTGTCCAACATTGACCACGTGTTTTACAAAAACCATGTTATTTATTGGAGGAAACAAAACAGATACATCTATATAAAATAAAAAAATAAAATATCGAAAATAAAATTAACACATAGTGTACGAGCCAAGGGTTACAATTAGCACGTCACTATTTCGCTCATATTCTATTGTTATAAGCGAGTGGTTAAGCAACCCGATGACCCAGGAACCGTACATTTTGGTCCTTCGAGCCATCCAGAATCGTATACATAGAATATATTCACTGATAAGATACAAAGCAAAACGTGACAGCAGAACGTTAGCTAAGTAGACAATACAACACAAAATATTTAAACCAGGACAACGAGAAACATATTAGTAGTTATAATAAAGGAGGAAGATACATGGTTTAGGACAATAATAGATGTTTATACTTAAATTAAGCGGTAGAGGAGTGCGTAGAAATGGTCGATATTAGTGGCAGAATCCAACGTAGAACACATTCTGTGAAGAGGTTTACGGAACCCAATGTTGGCCCAGCCAGTCGAAAGGTTGAAGAGAGAGTAGAGATCTGTCAGGACAGAATAGTAAGCGTTTCAGAAGATCTGAACAAGTTAGTTCATGTACACATAATTTTCGTTTGTGACTAACAAATTACTACTCAAAGAAAGTAAAACAAAATAAGCGATAATTGACATTGCAATCGGCTGTAACATAAATTATTATTGAATATGAAAATTATGCGACGCTGAAGAAACAAATCATAATAATCTCCACTGATGTGGGTCCACCCACAATACAGAATATAAGTTCAAATAAACACCTAAAATTGTTAAAATACTCTTGTAGAATATTTTCCATATGAATTAATAACTAAATGTTGGAATACTATCTATCAAAATTGTTTAATTGGTTTATCATATAAAGATAAATTTAATTAATGAAGCTCAAACAAAGGCAAACAAACTTAGCACAAAATAAGGTAGGTAATAGCTCATAAAATTAAATAAGAGTGAGTGTAATTATTCACTTTCTACCCTGGGCTATAATCAAAGGACCACAAATGGCTTGACGTCTCCCGTTTCCTATTTGAAGCGTTCCCGTGGGAGTGGACACAGAATACATAGTAAAATAGCGTTTATTCGAAATGCGCTGTAATTTGGACACGGGCTTATTTTGTCCTTTCGGTCCAGTCACTGAAATGATGACGTAATCACCGCTTTGTCGAGCCTCCACCTGTTGTAGCTTTTAGTTGGAATTACGTTTTGTACAGCCAACTCTTGTTCATATACGTAACAAACTACGGTATGCTATGTACGTTAGAGAAATGTTTTTATACATTATGCAATGAACAATTTACATGTTAAAGTGTAATATGTAGTAGACAGAATAAATGTATAATTTTATTTAAATTATTTATATCTTTCAAAACTAGAATTGCACATAAATACTACTTGCTTACGTTAATACGTAAGCAGTATATATATACCTAATTTAAATATATTTCGTTATTCTTTTGCATTCAACAAAGTGTCTGTCTTGCTGCAAAAAAATTATCATCGAATTATTACTTCGTTTGGAGTTTAAATTAATTTAAAATTACTCGTGAAACTAATTTAAGGATTCTCTAAGAAATTAGTAAAAACATTTTTAATTACAATCGATAAGAAAGCGCTAAGACTTGCGTTAACCTTAACGAACTTTTTACGTCGTTCCATTTTTAAAATCTTTCCAATAATAGGAATCCATACTCCGTTCTTTTTGTACTGTACTACTTATACTAATTCTGATCTACTTAAAATTTTTATCAGATTTTTACTTATTAATATTCATCTTATTAAGGAATGTAAAGCTACGTTAAAGTATATATGGTGTATTTAAAAAAACGCTGCTATGTAAGCTGTACAATCAAAATCTGTTATAACGACATCGAAGGGGCTAGTCGTAACAGTCGATGACGTTTTTATTAAGTACCTAATATATATCATTCAGACTTTTGATTTTGGTCAATACAACCGGTTTGTTATTCTAAACGATGTCATCGTAAACGGTTTTGACTGTAGTCCATTTGTAAAATAAAATAAATAACTAAAACCCATTTAAAAATACGTAGGTAACCCTGAAAATGTTTAGAACGGGTCAGTTAGAGACATTCCTAATGAAAACTTTTCATGAATTTCAACTTAAGAACTCTTTGGTAACCTAATGTACATTGCATTCATTTATCATTTGTTTGGCGGCAAATATAAACTTTTGTTACACGTGAAAATGAACTGATAAATCCGGTCAATGATTTATTATGACTTAATAAATCGTCGTGGGCTTACTCAACAACAAAGCTATTCTTAATGAAGCCCCATCTCTTGCCACTATTTACAATTGGTTTAACGAGTTTAATCGTGGGTGTTGCAATCTCAATGATGATCCGCGTGAGGGACGTCCTTTAACAGCGACTACTGAAAATACCATCAGTGCTGTGCGACGAATGATAGAGGAAGATAAGAGAATGACCTATCAGCAGATACGGGCAAGCCTAGGCATTGGTACCAGTCAAGTTCAAAAAATATTACACGAATATTTAGGCGTCAGGAAGCTTTGTACGAGATGGATTCACCATACTTTAACCGGCGACCAGAAACACCTTCGCATGGACTGGTGAATATTTGACTATGGCAGGTGTCGAGATAATGAGTCATTCGCCATACAGTCCTGACCGGGACCGATGCGTATCTCGCGTGATGAAACGCGTAAAACGAATGAGTAATTAATTTATGTATCTTTTTAGTAAAAATGTAAGTGTCAGAAAAAAGAAAAGAGCTCTGCACAATATGGCAGGGGAGTAGAGAGTATTATTATTTAAAAAAAAGTAATGTTTAAAAATGGGATGTTTCGTTTGGATGTCCTCTGAATAATATTATATCATATAAAATCGCGCTCCAGGCAGGAAATGTACAAAAAGTTCTTAGAAAAAAGTTTCATAACAATAAAAATAACGCTTAACATCTCTAAGCTCATGTTCAGTAGTTCGTAGCAAATAAGATCCATAAAAGTTTCACACTATGTGTACAAAACTTGTAACGGTTTTTAGTTAAAAGTTTCGTAATAACAAGAAGAAATGTTCCGGACGTGCTCCTAACACGGTAAGTCTATATTTAAAAAAAAACAACAGCGATGGTTTGAATATTCATTGAAGGATAATAAGTCTGTATAGCAAATGCAGGTTGTTTAGAAATGAACGCAGTTTGGTTTATTTAAAGTACAATTAAAATTATCTCCAGTATTTATAATGCCTTCATTCCTTTTATACTAAGAAACTTAATTTAACAAAATTAATATATAACTTTAAATTGTAATACGTCATTTATATATACGTCACACACCCACTCACATTTACATATAAGTCTGAATGAATAAAATCACGTGAAGTTTATTCTACCGTAACCGGAAGTGCCATAAAAGCTATTGTGTGTGACTGCAACATACTGCGCCATGGATTAAGTTTATAAAGCTCATTTTCGGTACAGCGTTTTGATGTTACAATTGTATTAAATGAAATGAAATGAAATATTCTTGTACAAAAATCGACTTTTGTATTTCTTTTCCGTAATACTCAATATGTTTTACGTATGCAGTTCTACGATTAGTAGCTTTTTGTACCTTGATTTACATGACCATACGAAAATGTCTTAAAATTACTTAAATACATTGTAGTTAAAACGTTCTATGTTAGTATGCTAAGGCACGATATCTATTTTGTGATAAAATAATTCCTGCGTAGGTATCTGATTAGTTCCATACAACCCCTTTGATCCTCAAAACAAATTTAATCTTACGTCCAGAATTTAAAATAGTTTAACTGTCCCCACCCAACTATTTACAACAAGGATTCCTCGTAACAAGTTGTACAGGCACTTAAGTTCTATATTGTGGTTTTCGTAGTTTTCTTTCTATCAACCATATACGACTTTAATCTAAATAATAAAACAAAACCTAGTAAGATTTAAAAGAAGAAAAATATGAGAGTAATGCTTTGTTTTTTTGTGTTATTTTTGCCATGATAGATTTCTGGTTAAAGCATTTTCTAACTCATATATACAAACAAAAAATCATTCTGTATTATAAATTACTTTGATCATAATAAATTGAAACTTATTAACACATCGAATCGCAATTCTTTTATAATTTTTAAATAAAAATACTATAAACTTACATACATATTATATAAAGCATATAAAAATTGTTTACATTATTGTTTCCCAACCTTCTCCATGGCGTACTACGTAACGCATTTCCGTTCTATTTCCATTTTGCTTCCGGCCATACAATAAGGTTTCGGGATTAAAGGCACAAAGGCTTTAAAGAACCATCAACAACGTTTACGCATAAATATGTCCGCTAGTAGGTTCTATATATAATTATTCTCAGAAATTATTGGTTGTTTTAAATCTAGAATGGTAACGATTAATCAGGAAAAATGTTACGTGATATTATCAAAAATGTTGTCGCTGTATCAAAACTTAATATACGAAAGTAGCACTTAGTAATTACGGACATTTGAAATGTCACAATGAAAATTTATTTCGTTTGGTCAATGTCAAAACAGTGCAAAAATATTTTCTAGATACATGTCCTTCTAAAAATGGTTTTAGGTAGGTTAAGGTTTTCTAAATCATAGTCTTGAACAAATTTTATAAAGTTTTCAAATAGTTTTCAAAATCTTAAAAATGAGGAGAAAATTGTTTTTGCCAACAAAACAATAAGCTTAAAAAACATGGTCCAACGGCCTCGTTGCTACTACGCGATCTCTTCCAGGCAACGCTAATTAATGATCGAATTAATGCGGAAAATACCGCACACTAATATATAAGACTAAGCCTTGAATGTAATTTGTTGTTCTTATTTATTATACTTCTCTATTGACACCATTAGTATTGTGTTAAAATTTAAAATGTTACACACATTATGTTTCGGTCTAAGTAACAATATATTCGTAGGAATGGATATGTTAATTCAATATAACATTAGGTAAGTGTCCTTTACAGCAGTCGTATCTATTGTCATAAATATATCTCTCTGCGAAACCCGGGAACTATTTGATTAATTGGATAGATGTTTCGCACACTATTGACCTTTGAATCGTATCTTCACAATATAAACATTATAAAGTTATAAACATTATAAAGAACATTCTTGTTGTTAATTTAAATTAAGTTTTGTCTTTTTAACGTACATAAAATAATTTCATTGAATTTAAAAACTTATTTTAAAATATTATAAAATCGCTGTACAGGGAACCTTTCTCCACATTACACTTCTTTGTGGCTCGAATGTCTAAAGCTTTGAAACTTTGAATGGGTTAAAAACTTGACGCCTCTCCGCGAAAGTCACTCCGCAATAAAATAGAATTTTCAATTTTCTCGTCACAAAGGCACTTTGTGTTAACGTGTGAATGCTGTGCTTGGTTTTGTGTTATTTTAATGGAATAACATTATAAAGGTAATATATTTATCCATTTAAAATAAATCCATAAGCATTTATGATGATGTTTATATGTGTATATATTACCTATTAAAGAAACGAAAAATTTGAAAGAATAAATTATATTACTGAAATCCGATTTTAATACGATGTATTATGAATGTTATTAAATAAATTCGGATATTAAATAAAAGCATTAACAATGAAAATACTGAAAAAGACTATTAATGCACGGAAAACCTACGACTCTTCTACGAAACAACTATTATCGAGATGAATTAGAATTACCCTAATGGATGTTAAAGCCTTGTTTGAGGATTACGGTTTTCGATATTACTATAAATAAAAAATGTCTGAGACATTTGTGAATTTTTTATCAAAGTGGAGGATTATTTTATCATTTCCGATTATATTTTATAATCGTATTGAGTGGACCATTATATATAAAATTAATGGATGAATCCATTTGATAATGTATGTGCGGCCTACGCATACATACATCAAGCAAAGGGTGCTTTTAATTCTGTGATATAAAAAAGACGCCGCGCAAAAGATATTAATAGGCAAATAATAACTTAAACTTGTTTAATAAATAAAATGATTAATGATATAATACAATGGCTGTGTTAAAAAATATTTTATAGAAAAAGCCGGGTAAGCTTTATGCTTAAACACATAGACAATATCAATTTATTATACTCAGCTTTTATTAATTTTTGTCGGTTCAAAGTTCTGTTTTCGATTGTGCATCTTTTCACGGAAGGAATCATATTCTTATATTAATAAAAGGTTTCAAATTTTTATTGTAATGAACACAATACATTAACAAACATATTGCTGAGATTTCTAATATAAAAGAAATGTTAATAGTAAAGAAAAATAAATTATTTATATAAATATGTTTTTTAATATATTTGTTGTAGAGCTTTCGACAAAACATTTTAAATGGTAAACATAAAACTTCTTTGAAGGATATTAACTTTAAATTAATTATAAAACGTCAAGTTATGTAAATTTAGTAATAATTTCCCGTTAATACCCCAATAATGTAATAAAAATATTTTAATATTCTACTTATCTCAGTATATTTTGAGTACATTATTTCTATAGAGGAAATTGTTAGGTCAAGCGTTGCAAACCTTACAAATAGTAAATATCACTACGTCAATGTCAGGAATCAGTTTGTTAAAGCAAATATTATTCTTTCGTTCTTTGTTTAATTTTGTCCTATACCAGGTAGGTTTTTTATATTCCCACTTCATCATTTTCATCTAAATAACCTTTAAATGCTATAAATATGTATAAAATCATTTTTATTGCATGTTTATATTGTAAAGTAAGTTTAATTATCAAACAACAAAAGCGGCGTGAGATTGCAGTAACTGAAGAGAGTGAGTTACTTTTTCAAAGTTAAGTGATGCAGAGAGTGTGTTGTAAAGGGAAATAATTCTCATCTAAATTTTTACAGTAACGAACTAAATAATGTGATATTTTTACGTGAAAGAAAATTGCGAGAATGCACTCGTTAAGTGTGTATCTGTTAAATTTCGTTAGGCAACTCTAAGATCATAATATTGTGTGTCTAAATATTGAACGAGATACTTAATCTATGGAGTAGTATTCGGAAGTAAACTTAAACAATAAGGTCAAATAAAAGTCAAATAAGATACACCCAGCTTACTTTTAAATAAATATTATAATAAGCCCTAAATTACGAATGTTAAAAGTTTTGAATTTCACCCAAAGTTCCTTCCTCGAATTGGAAAAATTAATTTTTGGTCCAACTTTTCTGTGGAATATAAACTTAAATATACAAATTCATCAAAAATAAAGGTATATTTTTATGTTTCGTGTTGTGCGCTTCTTGAATTACTTATGTATGCTATTTCTCATGAAGTGCAAGCAAAAGAAAGCTAATTTCGTTACAACAATACACTGTTTCATAAACAACATTAAAGCTCATGAATTTTTTGTATTGGCATATAAATTATATTAGGTATTAATTTGCTTGAAATTTTACAGTTTATGTGTTTCACATATATAGAGAAACTGATCACATTGACATTATTGTCTATCATCTGTGATATATAAGATTGAGAGGTGTGTAGATTACTGTCAATATATCAAGTACGTGAGTAGACGGTGAATCAAATTAAATTTATTTACGTCTTACAGGGCTATATGAACTAAATCATTCACAACCAGGTTATGGGTTATAAACCAAAGATTTGCGTAACTTATCAGCTTTAATATCATATTAAAATTATGTATATGTTGAAATTAATAAAACGTCGTATTCATTTATTTGGTGATCAATAAATTTAAAATCATAGTTTCCATCCACCTCATTTAAAACAAAACAAAGTACTGCGAAATTAAATCAATCGTTATTTTTAAGACTATTGGGAAATTGTTACATTTTTAAAAGGCCGTCAACGCACTTGCGAGCCTCCTGGCAATTTTTACGGAGCACTATTAATTGCTGAAATTGAAAATTTATTTTATATAAGGACGGTCATTGTTTGAATTCGAAATGAATAACAGGAATTATGTTCGGTATTTGAATTATTGCGCTAACTATCGAGATTTTTTGCCGTCGAATTCAATCGGGTCGTATCTTGGTCGCGGTGTTGTAATCGGTGTCGTCTTGGCAGGATTGACCGCCGCGACGTAGCGGCAATGGATCGGGTCGACCCAGACTTGTTAGATCGTGCTGTGCGGCTCCTACAGCTGCAGAAACTAGACCGCATTTACTCCTACCACACCCGACCAAGGTACGATATCGATGTCGATGTTTCCCATCCCTATTCCCAGTAGTGCGTTCTTCTGTCGTCAGCATGTTATTTGTTATACGTTTTAGGCTCTTTCATTTATGTATGAACAGCTTTCTCTATGTCAAAGAGGAATTTATTTTAATAAAGCTATTTAAAATAAAACTTACCCCAAAAAAATATTTTTCATTATATGTGTAGTGTTTCTGGTCCTTATTAATATTGATTGTCAAGTTTGTTTGCATTATGTAATCGATGCAAACACTAACAATTCTTTTACCAATAGAAAGCAAACTCGTAGTGAAATACTATAATAAATATTTGTGTTAATATATTCCGCGGTTCAGCTTATTGAGATTATGATGTTTGCTAATAAATCTAAAAATAAATAAAACATTCTGAAGAAGGCTTGAATAAACAATTTGTGTTACGCTAGTGTAACTTTAACTCGTTTACTTGCATTAATCACAAATTAATTAGCGAAACGTTTGCTAATTAAAATACAGTCTGACGATCTGAAACCAATATGTTTCGAGGAACGTCTCATCTTATATTCCGTTTATAACAACATCCGAGGGAAGTGTGGAGGCGGCGTCTTGACATTAGAAAATAGATAAACTATTTTATATTTACTCTTAATTCACTATACACTAACGCATAAGAACTTGGTTAACATAGGTTTTACACATTGAAAGAAAACAATTTTTTAACCGAATTAAAGCTATAATAAAATATTATTATAAACTGAGTGAGTCATTTCTGCCAAAACCCGTCATCTTTTAGTCGATACCAACTCCGGGTAAATAAATACAGATAACACAACTTTCTCTACAGCTGTGATACTTTTGACATACAATACCTTTTGTCTTCAGTCACCGTGACCACGCACAATGTAAAGCACGCGAAACGTCGAAAAAATTAAATTTAAAATTATTTACATAATTATAAGTTTATAAAAATAGCTTTAATCCGGTTAAAAATTGTTTTCTCTTTCATCCCTTTCTGTCAAATTTTGTTTACGTTGTGTTAAAAAGAGACAAATGAAGACTTAAGTTGAAATTATTAGATTTTGTTTTTATTTATAATATGATTAATTAGGTTTAGAGAAAACACAATTTTACTTATATCTGATTATATACTTAGATACTTTATAAAATACTATAACTTACACACTGTATTTATTTAAAAAAATATATATTTGAAATATTTTCGAGTGCCTATATATATATTTTGTAGAAAATACAAAAGTAATTTAGCAACAAAACTTTACCATTATGATAACTGCAGTCTAACCAATATTTTAAAGCTAAAGAATTGTTCAGTAAGTTAATTCTTCTAAATGTGTCAACAGGTTTGGAAAACGATCGGAGGTTTACTCAAACTGGGGAAAGGATCTTGAAGTAAGTACCTAAAAGTTCATTTATAATTCTTTTTTCCCTGACCGTACGAACAAGTGTTTTGGTGCATTGGTGCACATAGAAACCAGCATATTTTAGGGGAAGATAATACGCCAAATATGATTATTATTACTCCTGCATGTCGAGATCTAATAAAAAAATCAGTCTAAGTTCGCTTTAAAACTCTGAAGCGATGCCTTAGAGCCATTGATGGCCTTTGACAGGTACAGAAGGCTGGTTTCTAGTCTATAAAAATTATCAATAATGAGTCTTACTACATGAAATTATGATATATTATTTTATTTATTTATAGCTGCATTAACTTGTAAGGACAGAGAAACTGTGCCCCTGGAAAATGTACCCGAGACTGAATTCCGCGATTATGATAGAGTGCTCAATTGTTATTACTTCCGGTTCCAATTCTAGCTAGAATATCATTAAGCATAACGTTTAAAATAACGTTAACCTTTTTAACACCATTATTTTCATCATATTTCGTGATTAAATAAATGAAACGATATCATCGTTTCTTTTGTTTCTTATTTCCTTTTAAGAGAATTTATTTGTTTATGTAGAATATGTTTGCCAATGGGCATTATAATAAGCTTACATCTAGGAGCAAGAAAAATAACTGATTATTATTTTTATATAAGGTTTAATTTTCATTAATTAATTCAAGTATATATTTGATGTAACTTCAAAGGAAACTGAGTATAATTCACGTTTAGTTTGTTAGTACTAATAAAATTTACTTATTTGGTTGAAACTTATCTAGTATCTTACTTTGAATTTCAGTACATTAGGTAATATAATAATATTATATACTTAAAAAGCATGAATGAATGAAATTTAATGGGTTCTTTCTTTTTTAGTAATGTTATGAATATTAAATAATTAGAATATGTAAGTGCAAAATTTTTTACGATCTCGGAAAAATGATAAGTATTTTTCATCTATAACCCGGGGTACGTAAGTTACAGAATAACAATATAATACTAGCACGTTATTATTAATTGTGATTTGATCATAGACTTCTCAGAGCGTTTGTTATTGTTATTCTTGTAACAAGGATCAATCTAAAATTCAATTAAGTCTGAAAATGTTACTTTGCGGTAAAATCAGCTACGTTAAGCGTTTGTTTATGTGATCTGACAATATAAACTATGTATTAAAATATTTTTGTGCAAATTTTATGATAACTAAAAGTCTGTAACTAACTAAAAAAAATATTTGACACAGATAAAAACATAATTATACATTTATTTTTATTTAGCTTGGTGCCGTAATAATACGTTCGATAACATATTAATTTATATATTATATAATATAAGGTTAAATAAAAATCCTAACGTATCATAGATTGAATAATCATAACGATCGTATCGCCTACATTATATTATCATGGTAATATATTCTGCAGTTTATGGTTTGACGTTAAATGCAATATTGAATCAACTCAATATTAAATTTATGTCAAGTCAATCTTATAGCCAGGGCTTTACATGCTTTTGACATTAAAGATATTGAATAGATTTTATCATTTACCTCCTATATGAGCCTTGCTCGCTTTTAGCAATATATTATGACGAAAACCACACTTATCTAATTCTTTTGTTTGACGCAATTGGATTTGCGGTTATAAAACTATAATACAATTATTAGAGTATTTTCATTCATTTATTTTTGTAAATAGGTAACAATAATAAAACAAACAAAGCAATAGTTCATACATCTGTTACACGGTAACTCTAGGTGTAAATAAACATTATTTATCTAATTAAAAATTATGACCTGATGTACTACTAAAATAAGATTGAAAAGGGATATTTTAAATATATCTGAACTATTAGGTTTGACCAATGGATTTTCTTTCTATGTGCACATTTAAGGTTTGGTCAAATAGTGGACGGGGCGGGACGGCGAGGCGACGCTGGCGCGACGTGAGCAGTTGTAATTTACAAATTAATATAGGCAATGTCACGACGGCACACAACGATGATAATATTAGGACAGAAAGGACGGACGGGATACGAGCGGGGCGTGAGCCCGACGCTACCAATGGTCTTCTATGGGTATTCGTTTTAGTAGTCAAACAGATAGCGGCACGGGAGACATCGCGCACGACGTGACGCCAGCTTTTATTTGTCTCCGACTTCAAAGATGGGCATGAAGAGACTTGAAAAACTATTCGAAAATCGAACTGTTCAAGATCACATCTTCTTGTATAATTTGGGCCATCCTTATACAAAGATTCGAGCCTGACATCAGTGATCTGGGAATCAATAAGAAGCGAGCTCAAAAAGCTTGTTTCAAAATGCTCGAGAAATCACGCTGAGTGCGGCGGGTTGGCCGACGTGACGCTTGCAGGATTATCACGTCCGCAGTGTGACATCTACGCCACGTCGCCATCCAACATACTCTCGACCAATGAAGGGAAATATCGTGAGAAAAACGGGTCAAAAAGTCAGCGTGTATCAAGCACTGAGGGCTGATCACTTATTACATTGACAACAGATACAGAATTCTGAGGCCCAAACGTAGATTTTATTAGATACTTAGATTAAATAATGATTGTATTAGCATTGCAGTATAGTATTTTTCGCAACCCCATCTACCAAAATGCTAAAACTAAAAAGTCCAGACCTATGTGTATAAAAACTAATTACCAAGAAACATCGTCTAACTAATTGTTATAATTAGTGTGTTTATAAACCTGTAACACTAACAGTTATGTAAAATAGTATATTTCATTACAAGTGCGGAAAGCCTGTCATTGCAAAGAGTTCCGACAAATCCGGTTGACAATTGGAACAAGTTGGAATGACGGTTCCGCACGTGTACTGATCAACTATTTTTAAAACAGTTGCGAAAAATTAAGCATTTTAATAAAACTATTTGCTTTTTCCTCTTCCACGCTCTTCCATAAATTCGTCGTATGTAGATGTGTAGCGACTATTTGACTTTTCCGGTAAAATGTTCTCCGAAGAAACGTGTGCAATTATAAAAACTTCTATGAATTTTTTTCTTTTTCATGAAAACTTTGTTTTTTTTTCTTTTTAATAGACATTGTTTTGACAGTTGGGAAAGAGAGTGTGTAATAGCCCACATCCCGAACGCTATACGTCCCTGCAATACGCCACTTTTTGAGCAACTGTATTAAAAACAACTTTTCGAGACGATAAATCACGATGTTCTGAGATGTCTTAAATTCTATAACTAATCGAATTCCGAGTAGTGGTCAAAATTGCATTGATGAACGAAATTCTGCTAAATAGATTACTTGTTAATCACTTTGTAGCCTCAAAGACGTTATTGTCGTAGGGGTATTATTAAACTTGGTAATTTCATTAACTACCGCCTTTGTTCTGAGGCGATAATGCAAAATTGTATCTTGTATATGTATTTCATCAGAATGCCACATTTTCTAATTATTTTATTGAATCATTAGACGTATGCTTGGCGTTGTTTTTTTTCAGTTCTATAAGGAATTTAATTTTTAAATCGTGATACCTGAATAAAATAAAATATTAGTTTTTGATAAATTTATATGAGCCCTTCAATAAAATTTGGTTTTCAAATAGACAAGGGTTTTAAAAAGAAGGTTTGTTATTTTACGCAGATGAGTCGCCGGCAACAATTCTAAATTATGGCACAAAATATCCTGATAGTTTGAAAATTGAAATCGCGTGGTCGCAGCCGGGAAAATGAAATTGGTGTTCCATCAAATTAGCTTTGATTCGAATACCGATTTCGTAATGATTTTCATTATGATGATAAGATTCTTAGTTCATATTATTCTTTGCTTATTGTTTTAAAAGTATGCCTTATTAAATTTGATGAAAGGAATTTCGTTAGATTAATGAAAATAATTTTGACTTTTAAATAAAATGATATTTGTTTAGTTACTTAAATAATTTTATAGTACCAACTGTAATAGAGCTATTAGCGTGCATTTATTAATCGTTTGTTTCCCTTACAGAAGCCAGATTTACCAGCCTGGTTGGCATATGCTAGAAGGAGATGAGAGATGCAATCGGTCAACTCAGCTTAATACCATCACGGAACTTTACTACAATGCTGCTCTGCTGATCTTCATTTCCTTAGATCTTTTATTAAAGAATTGATGTTCCTATTTTTGTTCTATTAAGTAGTCTATGTACTATGTATATTGTTATTGATGTACTACATTCAACGTAAAGTTATGAAATATAAGCAATTCCAATATTAAATCGTTGTTTTATTTAACATATATGATAAAACGAGATAAGGTCATATCGTTCCATAATTTAAATCAAAATACAGAGGAATAATATAAATATTGTTTAGAAATTAAAGAAAGTTAAAGTCGTGTTTTAGAATGTATAGTTCAGCTATGATTAGTAAGTAGGTTATAAGAAAAACAATATAGATTAGGGTATAATTTAATACTAATAATCTCTTCTCAGTACATCGAGTAATTACAATTAATGTCTAGCTTAATTGTAAGCATAAAATTATTTTAAAACTATATTCAGTTGCGATCCAAAGGTAATTTACATTTGAAATTGACGAACTCCGCACAAGCACCTATGACGATACAACCGTACATTTACATTACAAAACAACCCTTACATTACTCTTACACTTCTAAGAATTACAGTTATTTTGACAAAAGAGATTTAACAAGAATTTTCACTGATTTTGGTTTAGTAAAAACTTCTGTAGGGTCATACTTTCGTTATTTAACACGTAGGTTTAAAGTTAATGAAAAATAGCACATTTTTAGATGATTGCCAAATTGAATTAAAATGAGCCAGGTCATAGAGTTGTTAAATTATAATAAAGATACTACTATTAATTCTAGCATTCGACAAATCTAGTTCTAATAAATGAACTAAGAGGATGGATGATAACCTAGTGAAGATACTATTAGGGTAATGATGAATCTAAATGAAGAAAAAAATCATCTAGGAAATCTACGTAAGGCGGCAAAGACAAAGGCGTGTTACAAAGCAAAACAGCTAACACTGGGTAGATATATATGTTGAGAAGTTTTAAAAAAAAAAAGGAAATAGTTAATAATACTCTGGATAAAGCACCGTATAATCCAAGTGAAGATACCTTAGTTTAAAACTTCGTAATGACAACAAAATTGGGGACTAAAAATGAAGCAGCAACTGTCATGTTCCAGTTTTGTCTGAGTTATAAACAGATTTTGTTTTTATGTATTCCAGAAATAAAGGTTATACCTTGTCAACACGCCTTTGTATAGAACGCCGGTAACTACGATTTAAGTATAATAGATAGAAGAATAGTATAGACGGATGGAAATTCTGGGGCACTCGCATTACACACTAGAACGCTACAATCCTAAGGGACTACGAAGGGTTACACAATCTAAAGAAAAGATTTTTGGCATCTTTTTGGATGATATTTACAACTTAGGACTAACTTTACAACCTTTGGACAATTAAGTCCGAATCTAAACGCGAAATAATAAATCCTAAAAACGTTAAACGTACTTAAAAAAAGTTTTCTGGTTAGAAATTGATGCAGAGCGTGTCATCGTATTGATCCGAGATATTTCACACTTTAAGACACACAAATGGGCACAAGATACCAAATTTTATTAACTTTATTTTTTATTTGTATATCTAGCTTTTCTAACTTGAACTACGCCTGAAGCTTGAAGCTTACCTTTTCTACTGCATCGCCACTATTTTTGCTGAATTGGTTAAATAAATTGTAAACTATATGTTTACAAACTCCACTGAACGAGGTAACTTTGAGTGATCAGTCGTTAAAAAAAATGTCAATCTTAAAGATTACTTTAATTACACATCTATCGTACGTCACAGCACATTTATTTCAGTTAATCTTAATATATATTTACAATATGAGTGCATACGATCCTAACAAATAAATGTGCTAAGGAATTTATGTGAATAGGAAACTGTTGTTTGAAAAACCATTGATTGAGAATACTGAGAATAATGAGCGCATTACGATTTCCGGACCAGGCTGCCAAAGTGAACTTACAATACTAATCTAGCCTAGCCTAGCTTTAGTATCAAATAAAACACCAAATATGTATATTAAAGCAAACTTTCTGTTTAGAAGTATCAAAAGTAGTACCAAAACTGTTGCACCAATCTTAGCGCAATAAATTAAACGAATGAATACGAAAGATGTCCTGTATTTTAATTTAGTCAAACAATCAAATTAGATCGTTTTCAAAAATAAGAATTCTTAATCTACCAAAGCTTATAATGACCGATTTTCGTTTAAATTTGACACCTTCACGATATTTTTATCAATTTTCATATCATCTGGGTCTTCCTTAAGCAACTCCCAAAGATGATTTTTGTCAAGTATTTCGAAACCATCTTTATTTTCTGGTACACTTTCTGATTTAAGACTACTCAAAACTTTTGACGTCTCAGAAATCGGCGTTGATGGTATTTTGTGTATCTCTTTGTTAATTGACTTTAATGGTTTTATTTTATCAATTTTTGTTTTGTTTTCGTCCGTTTTTATTTTGAGCGTTTGGTTGTTTGTCACGTTTGGTTTTTGTATTTGTGTACGGGCTTTTGGTTTTTTTGTTTTGTAATGTATTGTTTTTATATTGCTCTTCGTGATTGCTGTTATCGTGTGAGCTATTGTAGATGTTTCTAGGCGTGACGTAGGTGAACTAACTGTTTGAGAGGTTGTTACGTTATTTCTTTCCGAGGTTGTTTCAATATGAATGTTTTGTGTATTATTATTAATTTGATTAATATTTGTTAAAATAGTGGTTGTGTTAGGATTATCGGTTGTTATAATTTTGGAAAAGTATTTATCTTGCTTATCTCCGTAAGTTGCTTTTAAAGTACCTTTCCTTCTTGGTAAAGGTTTCTTTTTTATATCCAATTTTTTCGAGTAGAGTTTTGATTTGGAAATCTTGTTCACGAGGTCTTTACTAAGTAAATGCGGTTCGAGATTATTGTTTATTTGTTTCTCAGTAGAATTCTTTAATATTGAGATTTTAATATGGACATCATTTTTGAAAACAGTAGTTTCTTGTTTTTCTGTTACATTAGCAACAGTATTTACATTAACTATATCAGTAGTAGCTTCAGGATTTTCTAAAGTTAAATTAGTAAAAATATTATGTGGAGTTTCATTTTTTGTAGTTTGAGTCGTAGTTACGTCATTATTCGCGATATAAGTTACATCTTCCATTGCCGTTGTTGCACTGTCCGTTGTTATGCTTTCCGTTGTTGCACTTTCTGTAGTTACACTGTCCATTGTTATACTTTCCGTTGCTGCATTTTCCATAGTTACAAGTTTCGTTGTTACACTTTTCATTGTTATACTTTCCGTTGTTGCACTTTGCGTAGTAAATGTTTCAGTTGTCTGAACATTTTCTTCAGTTGTAGCATTCGTGGCATTGTCACTTTTAGGTTTCCTAAACTCATAGTCTCTACTACAAATTCTCCCACATTCGCAAATATTATCAATATTAGTACTTGTTTTACCATTTTTGTCAAACCAAGTTATAAAATCGTCATCAGTGATGCCTCTAAGGAGTGGACTTCCGGGGTTCGCGTGGAAGAAAGTTTCCACAGCGAGATCTGGCCTAGATGATGGATAAATCTTCGCAAATGCAGGTCTAAGGCTTGTTATGATGAATTTTGATCGCGCTTCATAAGTCACACAGATGGGGCATGTTGAGCTGATCTGGAAGTTATTAATTGGAAATTTTAGTAAATAATCATTATTTATTAAATTGTGTAATTGTGTGTTAAATGACAGCTTATTTTAGTAAAGCTTCAGATCGAATAAAAATTACTTATGCTCATAAAAAGGAACATTATTTGGTTCACAATCGGATTTGAAGGCACACGTCTGGGATCATCATACATGGAAAATATTGCAATAATTCAACTCACATTATTGAAGACGAACCAAACTGCCTCCCCGCGTGAGCCGTAGTGAAGTTCCGCGAAGGTGGCTCCAGCCAGTACTACCGGGTTCACTGAGGTAAGTGTGTACCCCGAGAAAAGGGATACTTCCACGCGTAATATTCCAGAAGGCTCTTTGGCCTTCCACCTGGAAAAAAATATTTATATTACTACATATACAAGTCAAACGAAACATTAGTTTACGATTTCTTAAATAAATTATTATTTACCAAAAGTTATTTACAAAAAGGTTTTTTTTTAATTCGACATTTGTATGTTTGTCTATGTGTTATATCAACTAAATAAGATATATACATACTTAAAACAAGTCTTAATAATCAAGGTTGGCAGATTTCCTTGTAGATCTTCGATGCTGCTTCTCTCTGGTCGAATCTCTTCAATGATTGCCGTTTGAATATTTAGCAATGCATTTTCTGGTTTCGGTGCGTATGTCGAATAGGAAATTGTGCCCTAAGTGGAAAGAATATTTATAAATTGTGAGTTTACTGTCTAATGTATTCTAATTCTATATAAAACAGCACGGATCAAGGATTTTTAGGCAGACCGAAAATTAATTTATTAGAGCAAACTAATTCCTGAGTTCGTGAGTTCGAACCCCGTTTTGCACTATTTTGGACTTAATAAAAAAATAAATCATTCTAAATGCACCGTTTTCTCTAAAGCACTGATCTGTCCCTTTTTATTAAAGCATAAACACCATTTGACAGAAAAGGATGAAAGATAGATTAAGTACTTAAAAAATTAAAATAGGTTGTAGAATAGAAGTAGAAGATAAATGTGATTAAACAAAATATAGTAATGTTTATTTTTCGAAAACCTACTCATGTTTCCTAAACAACAAAATATACCTGTACAGTAGCACATCCAGCTCCAGTGGCGTAAACAAACACTTTGGTGGGAAGACCAGGAAGTTGAAGGGGCCTTGGTGGAGTCTTAGCTCGTAGTTCCAAGGTGTCAGTCAGTTCCATTCCCGCCGTAGCCAATGATACGGTTAGAGCCCGATGTCTGTAAAAGTTTTTTTTTATTTCCGATCTCAAACATCGGAGATGTTATGACAATCGTATGAAAATATGTTAAGAATGGAAATGACATGAGCACTAAAGAAGGTGCAGCGCTAATGCAACTTCCTCACAATCGAGTAGCCCGCAATATCACAGCACAATCACTAGGGGGCTCTTTGTATTGAAGAAGTAGCATGGGTCTGCCAAACAACCAAACAACCGCGAATGTACAATAAAATACATAATCATGTTTTTTTTATGGAACAGGAGGCGAACCGGCAGGAAGCTAACCTGATATTAAGCAATACCGCCGCCCATGGACACTATCAATGCCAATGCTGCAGAACGACCCCACATCTCTACGCAATGCTCAGGGATTAAGCCGCTCGGAAAGTGCAATTTTTAGCAACTCCATAGAGACCTTTTGCCTAGTAATTTCAAATTTTTAGCAACCTTCCATAATTAATAACTTGCTATTATTATTTTATTTATTTCTACCAACCAAATAGACTAAGGGTCCTTCAAGAAAAGATGGTACTAGTTCTTAAAAGGCCAGCAACACATTTGCAAGGCATCTGGCAATGTGAGTGTCTATGTGTAGTATCACTTGCCTGCTGTGAGTTTGTTCCCTGTTATAAAAGAAAAACTATAAAAAATTACCGGTCGTGCGCAAGCGCAGCATATTGCGCAGCGGCCTTAGTGGCGATATAGGCGAGGCTGGGATGTCGTTGGAGGGTAGAAGCTCTGTAGTAGAGGAACCGGGCAGCCGCTTCTCCTTCTGCTAGTGCGCCACGTGCGCACGCAGTTAACAACACTCTCACACCCGCTACATATTGCTCCATTGATACAGCTTCTAAAAAACGTTATTTTACGGTAATAAATACGTGTATTATACGAATGGTAGGCTATGTGGAAGTTTGTGGGTGGCTGTGAATGTGTAATGTTATATAATAACAACTTTAACACATTAAAATATCATCATACCTTAAGCTTTATTAAAATATATTTAATATATTAATAAAGAAATATTAGTTTTTTGTAACTTTGTTAATTGCTTTTTGGGTGTGAAAAAGTGTTATTCAATATATTGTTAATTATAAAAAATATAATTTGCCTAAGTCAACTAGCGTGATGTGCGTTGCAGACGTAGAAATTTAAAAAAAGACTAGATTACTTCACCGTATTATTTTAAATGCACTAATAGGTCTCCTTTCAAAGTTTCATAATTCTAAAAAGATGCTTTTAATTATCAAAAATATAGTTTTTTTATCATCTATAACAATTTCAAAGGACAAAATTATTAGTAAAATTTGTAACCTTAAAAGCAGATAATTGAGAAATAATTAAATATTCACCATATGAAGTAGTCTTGATGTTCCTGGAGGTTTCTTCGAGTAACCAATCAGCGGCGTCCTTCCGTGGCGGTGGCCATCCAAACTCACCTTCCGCAGTCGTCGAAGCGTTTCTTAGAATTATTAGAGCTTCTGGTACTATTGGACTCCTGTAATTTAGTAATAGATTATATATTTTAAAATTATATTTATTTTAAATTAATAAACTATAAAATAAACACCCAAATGGTGTACTTATAAATTTTTCTTGTAATTTATTTAATACGAATGTAAGATTAAGTAATGTAATCTATTAAATATCATAATAAAAATATCACGGAAAACCTTTGGAACTAATTTCATCATAGCATCAATTTTTAAAATGACATTGTTGTCATCTGCCAGTTTCTAAAATCTTTAATCTTAAACTTTTGGATATTGTGAGTTGTAAATGTCTTTAAACTATTAAAAGAAGTTAAGAAAAAATAGTTACTATATAAGAACGAATTATTATTTTGTATTTAAATTATTATAGTTAATTCTTTTACGTAAGTACATGTAGCTGGATAGATTTCAGGAAATAGAATTCTCACTTGCCTAGCCTGTTTATGGCAATAAATTATTATTATTCTTAATGTATTTTTTTGCCGGAAAGAAAGACTGTTTATCATCACGGACCAACACAACAGTGTGTGAGTGTGAGTGTGTTGTAATAATACTTAATGTCAGGAGGGTCGCGACTACGTTGCCGACCTTTTTAGAACAAAGCAATGTAACTATACTTAGTGTTGCTATAATCATAGTTAATTGCGCCCCCAGATCAGGCTTTGGTTAATAAACATTTACATTATATGAAATAAGTTACCTGGCCAGAACTAAAGCTAGTACTGTAGCGGCAAGCGCGGCTGGTGACGTCAGTTTGTGCAGATTCTTTTCCAAGTATCTCTGAGCCTTTTGTGCTACATCTGCGTCTAACTGAAATTTGTTATCAAATAATATTGTTCGAAAATGTGTCAAGAAATGAATTGTTCATAATTGAGTTTTCAACCTACTTATTGAGTAATGTAAGTAAAAATACTAGATTTCAGCAAAATTTAAAACTTGGGTTTAAAAAAACGGAAATAAAACTTTCTGAGATTAAATTATATATTAATAATAAATGAAAAATACTGTAAGTTGAATGAGAAAAATTTTAATGTATTTTTTAGTATTCTTACGAAAACGGGTTCAATGAAGACTTTCTCGAATTTTCCACACAATAAAAACGTTTTCAGCAGGCTGTCATTTACAACAATTTCAAGGGGGGCTCTCACATACCAGAAAATTGAAATTTACATAAATTTACCCCAGGAAAGGCCACGGACTGTTTCAGTTCAAGTGTAGTCACATTAGTCAGTTTTCAGACAAGTCAATTTCAGGCGTTTTCAGAACTGAATACCCCTTTGATAAAAGTATATTGATTTAACCTATATTAAACCTAGAGTGAACTTTCTAGGTGAAAGATAATGGAAGTCGGAACCTTCTCGAAGACAGGGTGAACATTCTAGAACGCTTTCGGTATTAAGTGAATGCATATTTTATAATATTTGATTTAACACATGGTCACCTTATATGTCCATTAGTATATATAAATATGATCAACCATACCACAAAGTCACCAATTCTACGATGGGGTATATACGTAATAACATATCCTATAGTAACAAAATTCATATTGTTAATAATAGTAATTCTTCGCGTGTCAATTACTACGATGACGCCACACCCTGAAACGCACTGACAAATTTATATCGACCGATAAGGATATATTCAACTTCTGGACCTTAACCACTCGGGCCTTAAGGCCATTAAAAGCTTCTCTAAACTTTTAATGGACCATGGATGGACGTCTGGGTCATGGAGCCTTCCTTGAGGTCGAGGGAAAAGCAGCACCTTCCGCTCTCCACAAACTATTTTATTGAGTTAAAAAAAAAATTTCTGCACATATTACCTGATTTTCAACACCAATCTCAAGCAACGCCACCAAAGTCTCGGCGGTCACTTCAACAGTCCTCTCAGCGTTAATTTCATCTTCTGTCATATTGCCATCTTTATCGTAATAATATTCGTTCACATCAGTTTCGTTTAATTTGAACTCAACCGGATAATAATCTACTTCTTTATCAGCTGCTAAAGGAGTAAACGAGCCATCTGGTTTTTGGCGCTTTTGTACCCAAGTTTTGATAGAATGTAGTAAATTAGGATCTATCGGGTAGTAGGATTGTATTTTGTTGAGAATTTCTAGGATTTTCACTGTAGATACGTGACTGCTGACTGATGGATGGTCGCTGAAGGAATTGTCGCTTTTGCGGAACGATAGCAAGATTTGGACCTGTAATAAGACCGTCAAATTTTTCATAATATTTTATTTCTTGGTGTTGAGCGTGCACCCGTCAACCATGAGCGTTCGAAACACGGACTACGTGCGAGTTTAACACTATAATATACGCTGTAGGAAAACATTGTTACAAAACCGATGTATTGATATCTAAAGTCAAATCATTATTTTAATTAGGCCTATTAAAAAGACAAAAATTAAAAAGTTGAGCCTTCCAAAAGTTTGATATGGAGAAGAATGGACAAGAACTTCTTACTTACTCTTTTAAAAAAAGGCTAAGGCCTGGCATAGAAGGCTGATCACTTATTTGCCCATTTAAAAAAATTACCAAGACTACATCTGCAGCTAAGAAACGTATAAGTTTAAACCGAACTGTTTTTTTATAAATATTTACATCGGTAAATAGTTTCTACGTGAGTAAGCTTCATGGTGTAATATAAATTTAAAATAGACATATTTTAAATCATTATTATCATACAAATCAATATCCTATACTTAAAAATTTCTATTGATAATATGATATATAATTATGGCAACAATTAATTAAAGATATTACTATTGTCGGCGTCTGTCAAGAGTCATGATTTCGATTAAATTGTGCCTGGAAGTCTTGGATATTGTGAGTTAACATGCCGTAAATTATAAAAGAGAAAGTATTTATAACGAAGTAGTTGTCGGAAAGATTGAATGGATGGACTCTATGAATAATGTGTCAAATGTCATGCCTAATAATAAATGCCTATTTGCATGTGTATACTTAGTGTTGCCATAATCATAATTAATTTAGCCCGCAGAGCAGGTTTATAATTTTATTAGCTGGTCTTTATGTTTTTACACGTGTGTTGACGATTAGACATATTACCAGAAATATTTTAAGACTTGCGTAACATAATTCAACCAACCTGTTCAGGTAGTTTTTGCAAAATCCTCTCTTTCTCCTCATCTTCTACCAAGTGTGGAATGTGCTCTAGAGCCAATAATGGCGCTAAGCTTGCTGAAGCAGCTGACAATTGTGAATCCTTCCACACAACAGCCCATTGGTCGGATGAGTCTGATTGGCTGTACAGAGGAAGATGTAGACCTCCAGAAACAAGAAGAGTGCCAGATGCTGAACCAGGGACAACGCCGTGTGGGAGACCTAGCTCCAATACTTGGGAGAAGCCGGCTTCTTCGTTGAAGTTCCATATTCTGAAAATATTACGTTCTAATGATATAATTACTATATTTACTTATTTTTATTCAAAACAATATGATTTTAAGAAATTTTCTCGATTTGAGGAGTTTATAAAATTCTATATTTTACACGTTTTCGGAACTAAATAATGACATCTTTGAATTATAGATACTGTACAGTACTCATAATATTTGACAATTTTTTCCTGGACGGAGCATTTTTCGAATATTTACGGAAAGTGTTTTTCCGAAATAACTTATAATTAAATCATTTTCCTCACCTGAAATCAGCCTTATCACCCCACAAAGCACTGAATCCGACATATTTAATCCGCATATCATTAGGCAAAGGCCACACGAGTAATGGCCTTTCATTTGGCGACGCTCCTTTCCCGACCGAGAGTCTGCCCCCTTCCCACCAAACCCAAAACGCACACCAGGACGTTTCAGAACATTCGTCGTCTGTTTCTGTCTGTTCAGCTCTTGCTAGGTGGACATCATAACCTGGAAGATTATAGTTTTTCTATAGAACTATAACGGCTCAGTTGATAAACGTCTATTTGATGCGTGTAAAAGTGATCTCGGTCAAATAGTGATAAATAAGAAGAATTGATGTGTAGTCATTATAGTTGCAAAAAAGTAAAAAACTCTGTTTAAATAAAGTACTATTATAGAATATAGGTAATAGCCTATTATTGAATAATAAATATAATATATTTTCATCAGTGTCAAACAAATTAGCACCGGTACTACGTAACTTACAATAGCGTTTACGAGGCTTTTATACTTAATATTCGCAGCACTGTTTCTTATAACTATATCACGCGGTACTAATTAAATTTTTAGCGGTGCAGTCTGGCGATATGAAATTAAGCCTGTGCTCATCATGTCATTTGTCCTTTTAGAAGAATTTATACTTCTTTTGGCGCGTTAGGAAAAAAATATGAGAGTAAATTTTTACAATGCGCGTGCACAACGTCACAAAAAATCGACACCCAGAAGTCATAGTCAACATTTTAAAATAAAAAATCTCAATTTCTTTAATAAAGTAGAAATAATTTTTCCGTGATATTACAAATAAAATTTATTTAAGTAGATAATGCGTTATAATTAAACTTTCAATGTTACAAACATAGAATAAGGCGAAACATAAACATTTTAAAAATATTTTTATTTTGTTAGGCCAAAGAAGTATAACTTCTAACGCTACATAAGTACACACAAGTTTTTTTAATCCGTTCGTGTATGTAATGTTTGCCTATAAGTGCTTATCACATTAAAGATTGTATTTTTTTTGTACCAATGTATGAGTATTGGCAAGCTTTTATAAATAAATTAATATGCTAAATGTATACAAATTTTAATGTTCATCTAAAATTATTCATTCATACATAGATGTAAACAATGTAACATTACACTTTAACTAGCGATGTAAATTTTAGTATCCAAACCCCACTGCAGTTATATTGTTGACTACAAAACATACTAACTATAAGTTTGCAAACAATGCATAAATATTCAGATAAAACCGTTATTCCCTACTCTGTGTTGCAACTGTGTGTTAACTTTTATAGACTGTATAGTAACATTAATCTAGGCTATGTTGTTTGTTTACATTTTAAAAAAGTGGCGCTACAACGTCATAGGTTTGGACCTCGTTTCGTGATCAATTGTTTTTCGAATAAACAATATGGTATCCTGACGATACAGGGCCTGAGTGCCTAGCAGTCGTAGTCTCTCGAATACGGGAGTACTCCACTGTGACCTTCGCACCGGATTAGCAATACTCTGAAGTTGGACCTACAGTAGCGCAGACGCTCTTGACCTGGATTAAGGGAAACTGTTCTGCACTGCACATCACGGAACGAACCCGACTCTCTCCGCGTCACTTTTTAAAGTTTATAAATAGATTTCTCAACAAAAATAATTAAAATAAGAAAGGTCTCTATTCCAACTGAAGGAATTATATACGGAACAATAACTATACAATCAAAGTTGGTAATCTGTTTAAATCCGAATTATATCAGGATCACGGATAAAGCATCTAAGTATAAAATCTACTTCACGCTAACATAATTATTACTTAAATTCTCCGTAACACAACTATTTATTACTGTGTTCCAAGTAATCAGCCTTCTGTGCCAATGCCGTGTGACGTTCCTCACGATGTTTTCATTCAACCGTACGAGCGAGTGTCAAACATTAGATAGAAAATCCATTGGACAGTTATAGATCGAGCCTACATCGTAGGGATGAGAGATACACGATGCCAACACTGTTTTCTCATTAAATTTTATTTCAAGTTGTATTTCAATTGGTTAACCGTCGATAAAAAGCTTTATATTAGGTCCTTACGTATGAAATTGGCGTTTTGTCGTACTGGCCACTTTGAACTCAAATACCTCCTCTTTGGTTAGGAATTGCAAATTCAAATTTGTACAGCTATTTACTCATGTATTTGTGCTTCGATGACCGTCATTCATTTGATTTTTCTGTTTGCGTCACTCATTTTACAAAATGGAAAACTTAAAGTATCGCATTATTTACGAGTACGAGTTCCGCCGTGGCACTAGTGCTGCGGAAACGACTCGAAGGGTGAATGATGTGTATGGCGGTCATGTTGCAAAAGAAAACACAGCTCGTTTTTGGTTCCAAAGTTTTCGTTCTGGAAATTTCAACCTGCAGAACAATCTCCGTGGACGGCCTGAGACCCAATTTGATAATGAAGTATTGAAGGCTATTGTGGAAGCGGATCCATCGCAAACCACTCCCGAGTTAGCTGCAGGCTACGGTGTTAGTGATAAAACTGTTTTAATTCACTTGAAGCAAATTGGAAAGATTAAAAAGCTTGAAACCTCACGAATTGACTGACGACTGACAAACCGGCAAACGCGCGTCGACTGCTGCGTAACATTACTGAACCGGCACAATAATGACTTTACGATAATCGGAAGCGCTCAGCGCAATGGTTGGATCCTGGCCAGCCAGTCAAATCCTGCCCCAAGCGAAAATTAACCCCAAAAAAGTTACTTGTAAGCGTTTGGTGGACTAGTGCCGGTATTGTTCATTGCAGTTTTCTCAAATCTGGCCAGACTATTACGGCTGATGTCTATTGTCAGCAATTGCAAACCATGATGGAAAAGCTAGCGGCTAAACAACCTAGGCTGGTCAATCGCTCCACGCCACTGCTTCTTCTTCACGACAACGTTAGACCACACACTGCACAACAGACGGCTACCAAATTAGAAGAGCTTCAATTGGAATGTCTAAGACATCCTCCGTACTCCCCGGACCTTGTTCCAACAGATTACCATTTTTTTTGAAATTTGGACAACTTCTTGCAAGGGAAAAAATTTAACTCTGATGGGGCAGTCCAAATCGCCTTCACAGATTTTATTGATTCCTGTCCGACTGATTTTTTTAGTAAAGGGATCAATGAACTACCTATGAGATGGTAAAAGTGCATAGAAAACAATGGTTCATACTTTGATTAAATAAATATATTATATTTAAAAATATTCGACTTTTTGTTCCTCCCATACAAAACGCCAATTTCATATGGACCTAATACATGACAATTATAATTTGATTTGATTGTAATGATTTTTAGTCACAATTTAAATCCCAAACCTAATAATTTATTAAAATTACCAAAATCGTTCTTGACTGATGACGAATTCCGGAAGTAATACTTATAGCTGCCCAAGGCAGCATTGTATTTATCTTTCCATAGGTTAACAATGTTACGTTAATAATACGGTATACCCTTACAATATCATTTCTTTTGGGATACTTGAAATATTAACGAAATAATTAATTTACCCTAAGCATTTTTCGTGATTAAAATCCCGCATTTGCTAGCATTTCATAAGAACTGCTAGCAAATGTAGGATGCTAAGAGGGTATTATATAAGAAATTAAAAAATAAACGGCATTTGCGTCTTACGTAAATTTTACTTACTTTTTACAATGAGTGTATACTAAAAATACGTAAATTTCTTACCATGTTTTCCTTTAGCGATCCAGACGCGGCTCCTCTCAAATACGACGCGATACATATCGTCAGATGCTTCCTGTATAGTAGACAACGCCACATGAGCAGAGCCTTGAGCTCTCAGTTCAAGGACTAACCCTGCCCGGTTCCTCGGTGCGGCCACCCATTGCCACTCCCATGAACCACGAGATGATACAGCCAGATGTTCTAAAGGAATAGGAGAAGATGCATGCGATAATATTGAAGATATTTATTGCTAGATCTTCTCGTCCGTTCTACGCCCGTGAGAACTGGCAGTAAATGAAAAATTAGAAGTATTTAGCATTTAATGTGTATGTATTTATTGACGATCATAATTATACATATACATCATAAATATACAATGATTTTCAATTTTGAGAGTTGAAATATGTTGTGCGACTGTTTTATTCATATATTATTAATTATGTATATTTCAGGTTTAAATTAAATCGATTAAAATCTAAAATTATTTAAATAAAAAAATATTCATTAATTATTATTAGGTATATTAGAGGTTAAAATTATATTGATAAAATATTTTAATAAAATTAAAATAATGAGTTTAATTATTATATTTAACGAAATTTTAAAGGCTTCAAACTACAACTAAAACTTTTGCAATGTTCAAATGATGAATTAATAAGATTTTAATAGTTACAAATATGATTTTGTTAGTTGCTGGAAATAAACATATAAATTAATTGACATTAAACTAAACTAAGTCACAATAATTTGAGTTTCTGGATCGTAGAAACTAATTTTCGCTAAAATTTTACACCCTTCAATAAATCGTCAAATTCATTAATTTGATACGTGGGTAACACGGAAAATGAATAGAACGGGCCAGTTAGAAACATTGCTAAAGAAAACTTTTTTGAATTTCAATTTTAATTTTAGAACTCTTTAGTTACCTATATTATATACATATATCGCATTAATTTGTTATTTGTTTTTTGTGAATTGGCGGCAAATCTAAAATTCTTGTTAGACGTGAGAATGAACCTAACGCGAGAAAATTTTCGATCAATGATTTATTATGACTTTCATCGTGGGATTACTCAACAACAAAGCTATGATAGGCTGTGATTAGCATTTAACATCAGTGCTGTGCGATCCATGATAGAGGAAGATAAGGGAGTGACTTATCTGTAGATACGGGCAAGCCTAGGAATTGGTATGAGTCAAGTTCAAAAAATATTGCACGAATATTTAGGCATCAGGAAACTTTGTTCCAGATGGATTCCCTATACTTTAAACCACGACCAGAAACACTTTCGCACGAACTGGTGAATATTGGACTATGGCAGGTGTCAAGATAATGAGTACGACATACAGTCTTGACCTGGCGCCCTGTGACTTTCATTTATACCCAAGAACTAAAGATAAAATTCGAGGTATTCGCTTTACGAGCCCTGAAGATGCGGTGAAAACTTACTAAAATGCCATAGAAGAGCCCATGCATCCCTAAGAAAGCATGGGCCCCCTGTTTTTCTCAGTGGTTCCATTGAATGCGACGATGTCTAAAGAGGAACGGAGATTACTTCGAAAAACAATAAAAGCATTGGCAACTTTCTACATTAAGCCGTTTTTCATTTTCTAAACATATTCAGTGTTACCAGTTTAGTTAGATATCATATTTTGGTTTCAACCTTAAGTTTGTTAAAAGCATGGTGAGTTTTTTAAAGTAGTTTATTAATAGTGCTGTGTAAACATAAACTAGATAATTTTACAAACCAGGACGTTAAGTACACACTTATTTACGTAATTATATAAATAAATAAATACATTTCATACTTCCTTAAGTCCACTTACCATTAGCACAGAAGTATGCACTCTGCGTATCGCTTCTATGCAGACCTTCTGGCAAGACCAGAACACTGGCTGATCGTATGACAGAGCCCACAAGTGTTTCATTGTTGAAGGACGTATAGGAGACTGAACAGTTGTCAGCACTATATCCGGTTACTTCAACTGAAATGGCAACGTAACATATTGGATTTTTTATAGAACGTGGCAAACAGGCCGGAGGCTCATCTGATGTTAAGTGATACCGCGTATGTCTATCACTATCGCGCGGTATCACTTAACATCAGATTGTGTCATTAGAGTGTCTACTCTCGATGGGATATTCGACAAATGCGTTGCTGGTCTTTTAAGGATACTCAATGCCAAAGGAATAAATGAATTTGATTTGATTTATTTCTCGAAACTATAAACTAAAATACAGATGCTTGGTCGTTTAGTTTAATTTTATTTCATGAAGATTTTGAGAATTAGACTATATTTGTCTATACGATGTCTTCCTTCATCGTACAAGCAAGTATTAATGCGTAGACAGAAGAAAAAACACATTTTAAGCTGCGGAATCAAACGCACAACCTCCGTGATGAAACATCGCGCGCTGCAGCAAGAAAGTAGTTTATACTAGGTTAACAGTAACAGTACTAAGATATTTAATAAAAACATTACGGCTGTCGTATGGTTTATAAATTATGTCATAAAATTAGATATGATAAATAAATTAATAAAAACTTTTTACAATTATGCCATTTCCAGTTTTTATTCATTGTATATACGAAATAAAAAACTATTCTATTTATAAACTCTATTCAATATTTGGTGCTGAATTAATATAAAAGGCAACTGTCATCTTATATTTAATCTCCGTCAACCCAAATGGCTACCCTATTAACCGATTGAGTGACCATGAAAAGTCTAATATCATTCGTTTCACGATCTCTTTTATGGTCCACGTGCATTGTCCCATTAAACACTGACACACAATTACCGGGGAAAAACGACGCGTCGATCACGCGAACCATAAATCAGGCTTATTATTCTGGATGGCATAAAAATAGTTATCTTCTCCTGTGTTTGGGATATTAGTAGCTGAGTAACGACACAGGCTGGCGTTTGTTTATAGAGCAATACGTAATGAGGTTAGTAACGGGTAAAGTACTTTTTGGAATTAGGTCTCGTGTTTGTTACGTTAAGAGGTTTGAAGATCAAAATGGATCCTTAAATGTTCTTGTGGAGTGTTTTTAAGACAACCTTATTTCTACGCATGAATATCTAAATTTAAAATATGGTAATAGTATTAGGTTAACAACCCGAAAAAAACAGAGTATAATATTTTAAAGTCTAAAAAAATACTATATTGAACATGGTCAGTAGCGGAGATATAGTGATATTCTGAATAATGTATTTTGTCATTAAACTTGATTGTATCGAGGCGTTCAATTTAAATGTTAATTACTATTCATTGCTGCGGCGAAATTAATGCTTAACTTGCATTAATGATATAATAAACAGAATGGAGGTTTTAGCTAGCATGCATAGCAAGCATATAATGTCAGGATTCTAAATACAATTTATCACCCGTAATGGTTACGATTCTTAGATTTTATATACGATTTTCAGTTGTATTATCTACCATAAACCCGGCGTAAAATTTACTGGAACACACTGGATGTATATATGAACATAATATATAATAATTATACTTATTAAATACTTAATAAAAATGTATTAACATACATACGAATATATTATACATTATTTAATAGGTAAGCTGTAAATGTCCTTTTAATATTATTATTGTGGTTTAATTTCTTTAAACGTTTCTGAATATTTTGTAATATGCGTGAAAGCCTTTCCATTGCAAATATTAGGATTTGCGAACATCAAATGCGTCTAAGCTTTTTAAGAAATTGAAACATTTGGATGAATGCACCTCTTATATTATTATTTTCTGTCTACACTACGTGCTCAAATATCTGGAAATTCGGCGTCTAAGCTCCTAAAGTAAAACAGGCAATTCGAAAAAAGAATGTCGTATTTTCTTAAATAAATATGCTCTTCTTCAAGGACCGCCGTTTATTGTGTGTTTATTTAACTATAAATTTGTTATCTGTCTTTGGTAGGGTTGAACAGTACCGGGAGAGTGCATGAACCGTGTCGTTAGTGTCGAATTTATAAGACATGCAGAGGGCATCAAAGATTAGGAGTGTAAAAAGTGTAAGAAGATAAGAGTGAGGTTTAGAATGTTTGTATTAATACGTCCTATGCCGAGGTTGGCACTAGCAACTGCTTGGCAGTTGAACCATATGTCCTTATTTATATACAACTACTACTATACTACTATATCAATACTTGCCATGATATTTTTAGAAGATTTATGGGAGACAAAGAAATATAATTTCTGTAATGTAAGTCGTAGATATAGTATATTTAATATAATTAAATTACACTCACCCGTAATATTCTTTCTTCCAGGTGTATTAACAGCAACTCTTACTACAAGTTGGGTGCCGCCGCGAGGTCCCAACCGAAGTCTTTCGGTAACGTAAAGAGCCCCAGTACTGGCAAACGCAGCTCCAGCACTTAGTGCTAAAAGCGCGGTAACCTAGGAATTATAATATATATTAATTAAATAAAATAATAATATTATGCTTTACAAAATGTTAAACCTGCACAAGCCCTGTATTATGATTTGATAATTCGGACTGCTCACGAAAAATGTTTTTTGATCGTAAGCAATTTGCAGGGCATATAATAGAAATATGACCGAATGTGGTCAGAGTATGTAGTAGATAATTAAATTAAATATTGTACACCGATAATGA
This sequence comes from Pieris brassicae, assembly GCF_905147105.1. Lineage (NCBI taxonomy): Eukaryota > Metazoa > Arthropoda > Insecta > Lepidoptera > Pieridae > Pieris > Pieris brassicae. Next base: position 5,960,802 of record NC_059671.1, on the reverse strand, counting down.
TGACAACTTGGCAAATAATCGCTTCGAATCTGGGACATACAAATTTTATTAAAACTGAAATTAGTTCTAAAACAAAACATTACTTTTTGTTGCCTTTTAATGATTTTCTGCTTACACCTTTTCTAGAGTGGACAATAAGTTTTCATCTACATACATAAACTTCATCTGATAAAAAATACAGTTTCTAAATAGGTCTGAACAAATGCAATCTTATTTAAATCAACAAAAACAAAGTGAAAACGAAACAACGCTAGTTGAAACTCAGTTCTCCGGGGATACATTAAAACAAGGACAATAGCATTCGGAAGTTCAGTTGATTACATCTCCTTGCATAATAAAAACTTTCTCTGCACTTTGGGAAGCTTTACAATGAATTTTGAACAATTAGAAGCTTGTACCTGTTATTTGTATTTAAAGCTGGTATAACAATACAACTCTATAGAAAATGTTTCTGAATAAAGTTTCAATTCGTGTTCATAGAATTAAATAAATACGATTTAAGATTTTGTACAATTTAATGTAATTAATAGTATCCATAAGCAACATTGTCAATTGTGAAATTTTTTTTAATAAGGTATTTTAAATGTATCATTTGTCGCGGAATGTGGGTTAATTAAAAATAAAAAAGTTCTCTCCGGCGGGGAATCGAACCCCGGTCTCCCGCGTGACAGGCGGGGATACTGACCACTATACTACCGAAGACATATGAAGATGGTCAAATTTATAGACTGTTACTTAATAGTTAGGTCTGATTGTACATTGTACAAACTACCCTTCATATCATTGCAGGTTAAAATGACAAAATCTTATTAACAAATCATTAAACAGCCTTTATTGCTGACTCCCAGTATAATAAAATAAGTATATTCACACTTAATTGAGTTACATTACCTAACTTAAAACTTAATCTAACAGATGATATGACCCGTTTTTGGTAAACAGCTTGTCCTATGACAAATATGCCTCTTCCAGTTGCTTCCATTCTTGTCTGATGTTAGCTCTTCTTGTCCAAGTTGTGCCTCCTATTCTCTTCTATCTCTGCCCATCTCTTGTTCTACCTTCCTCATTTGCTTTTTAGATTGCGTGGTTGTCATTCTGTAATATTTTTGGAATTTCAACCTGTTGTATCTCGTCACGTGCCCGGTCCAGCGCCATTTCAATTGCCTAATTTTTTTAGGCCACCATGCTTCTTTCCATTCCTCTTTGGCATGTTCTCAACTTTAGAAGGTGTTTCTGAGATAATGTCCAAGTCTGGCAGCTGTATGTGACACATGGTAAAACCATTTTCATTGGGAAGTCTTTACTTTTACGTACTTCCTTAAGGGACCAAAATCTCTCCCAGTCGCAAAACATCCTCTTACTGTCTCAAGATCATTTTGGTCTTTAAATAATATTATTTGCCTTAGATATACGTAGTGATCTACATGTTCGATAGCATCTCCACCTATTACCATACAGGCAATAGTTTCCCTATTCGTCATTATTTTAGTTTTAACAGACCTAATCAGTCACAACTTCTCAATAATATAGAGTGGAATATTAAATTTATACAAGCCTGATGACGGTTAAACTACTAAAAACCTACAGAAACGGGTAAATTTGAATAATCCTTTCTACATATATTTCCTCACGTAGGCTTAAACACACTTTAGTCTTACTAATGCACGTATTTTATTATCAAATATTCTAGCTATCAAACACATAAGCCGTGATAAATCTCCTAATCGTTGTTCGCTAGAGGCCACTAGAGCTGCACGATCCCTAATCGGTATTCGATGAGCGATGTCGATACCAAACAAATCACTTGCTGACGTAACTCCACGCGACCTTATGAATTTATATAAAATGATCGCATTATGACTTTGCAAAGTAAACGTTTAGAAAAGTAATGATACATTTTCTATATTTCTAGATAAATACCGAAATGTTTTGGCCTCTTTAGTCGAAAATTTAATTCGATACTTGATTACTTTACGGAGAGTGTGGACTTTAAAGGACTTAATAAAACACTTAATTTGATCATACAACATTTAAAATATTAGTGCGTTACGCAACGAAATAGTTTTCACTTTGCTTTGAAGATTAAGTTTTTATCTCTCTTTAAAGTGAAAGCCACGATAAAAGGGTAGTTAAGGAATAAACTAAAAGTTTTAAACAAAGTTATCAGAGTTAGGTGCAAGATGCCTAACTACCGCTTCGAGATGGATCCGGCTAAGTTTGTGCAAGTTTTATCTTCGCATACTCAAAGTGGAACTTTAAATATTTTGTAAATTTATTTACAAAGATTTCTTAAAAATGAAAAAAACGTATTTGTTGTACAATAGACTTGTAACATGAACATGAACGAAAATCAGATGAGGTTGAGACTCTTCCAGCGATATGGGATTCGAGGTCCGACAAGTACAACATAAAACTGTATAATTAAATCAGATTGAGAAATTAAAGTAAAATAAACCACTGTGGCACTGGTAAACTGGTGATAAGTAGTGTAAGACTGGTGATTTCTGTATCTGTTTAATTATCATTTGTTAATCTAATAGGTACGCAGGAGATCAGCCTTTTGTGCCTAATGCACACTGTCGACTTTTTGGGTCGATGGCAAGCCGGTTTCCTCACGATGTTTTCCTTTCCGGGGGTCGAGCTACGACCTCCGGGATCAGAGTCACACGCTAAAGCCACTTGGCCTATATTGCAGCAACCGCACTATTGTTTTTTTTAATACCCTCCATAAAAACCTTCCCACCTTTAGAGTTCAAGGAATAAATAATAATAAAAAAACGAATTTGTCCAGCCGTTTTGCGCTTAGCGACATATTTTGCGATGCGCATTTTTTATATTAACTAAAATATACAACGATGTGAAAATATCCACAGCAATTTACTTTGGTGTAAATAGAATTCATTTTTTTTAATATGTAGGTTTTACAACAAAATTGACCTATTTATCTAGGGTTAAAATATATGTGGGTTGCAATAACTCGTATAGATAGCCATAATGTAAATAAGCAGAAATACATGTTTACACGTATCCTAAATAAACAGAATTTATTTTGTTACGATGTTTACCTCGTTCTTGTAAATAACGTGTTTATGTTTTTGCAGTCTGTTTTGTCAATTTCCTACAACGTTATAAAGAATAATGTAAACATGCAAATAATGAGGGAGGTGCTGGAGCAATGATGACACTAATGCGGTTAGTATTGAGTAAGTATAATTATATTATTATTATTAGACTGCAGGAGTCCTCATAGACGTTGAGGGATATATTAAAAACGTTATTTTGAAGTAGGTAATACTTTTTCAATCTTTCATGTCTCAATAGAAGTCAGTCACGTCAGTCATATGTTGAAGATCTTCCATGTTAAGATATCAATATTAATTCATTAGATATACGTCTATGTAGTAGATACAAATCATCTACTAGAATCAACTTGTATAATTATCATAGCAGTGAAATACCGTTCTTAAACGTAAACATTTTTAAATTATGAAGCCAAGTAAGTAGGCTTTCTGTTGCTAATCCAAAAAAATATGTTTCGGAAGCTAAATATCTTATCAATTATATCTAGTCACTATTTTATTAATATATAATTTTGATATATTTTTCATTTCTCCTTTATAACATAACTCCTAACATAAATTTAACGTATATTCTATTCTTTCACGTTCATAATAATTATATTACATTCTATATTACTGTGAACATTCTATATTAATAGAATGTTCACTGTATTGTATTATCTAGGCCTTCCGGGCATGTAAATAATTGGACCACGTCATGTCGTGTTCGAATTATAATTTAAATAATTTTCAATACAATTAGTTATGTGTACTAAATTTGTTTATTTAGTACCTATTAGAATAACAATATGATGAAAATCTCTGTACACAAATATGTATGTGTATTGGTTTCTAGTATATATATATGTAGTAACAATTTAGACGTTGTCTTTCCATAAAAAGTAATTTTATGGCGAATAATGATACCTACCTAATATGCAGATTTTTATTTTTTTAAACCTACATAAGTGACATAAGCATTTCCACAATGTTCCAAATAGTTTCACAGTATAAGGCGCTAAGCACTAAGATTGACTTCTATATGCCAACAACGTATTAGACTTTTACAAAAATACGTACACTTTCTAAATCCAAAAAACACATTTAATTATAAAAAAATACTCACATCCATACAATTGTTAATATTATTTGTTATCTTCACATCCACTTCGACAGTTTCGCCGACTTTTAGGGCTGGAGGGAGGGCGAAGTCCAGTTGTATAGGCCGGAAGACGTTGATGGTCTTTGGAGCAGAAAATCGAAGACCTCGACTCGAAAGAGATAGTGCCCAAAGTGACCAGCGACCGGCTTCCGATGGGGCCGTGATTGTGACGCCATCAGTCGATAGCTGAGTCCTGAATAGAATAGGTTTAAATAATAGAATAAGTTATCAGGATATGGAAATAATTAGTATTTCATTCCTGTTCATCATCCTGTCATTGAATATTATGGTATTTGAAAGGGCCGTAAGTCCAGTGCGACACGTTATTACATATATTTGATCGATTTTACATTAAAAAAAGTGTAAATTTAAAATTGGTATCAAATCGGAAACACCTGAAAGTGCCTGAAATTTATTATGTAGTTTTTAGGATAAGTGCGTAAGTTATGGTATGTGAAAAATAGAAAAGAGGCATCAAAAAACGTATGACGTGTGTTCCAAGATTGATAATATTCAGAACAACATTTCTCGAGAAATAGAACGCTGAAAACATAACCAAGGGTTAATAGCGTCACTGTTTTAATCCAAACTATCTGATCTTATGATATGCGTCATTTGGTTAGTAACAAATACAATTTACGTAATTTGGTTATTAAAAATTATTTTATTAGAGTTTGATACAATGTAATGACTGTAGTGTTCTGTAATTGCAATACAAGCAATTAATTTGTAAATAAAGCACGGTCATTGTGAGATAATTAAATGTCACGATTGAAACGTTTATCGATATTGCAGGAATAAATGTAAAACCATTTTATTAAAATACCTGCTCAATTGACGTATAGTATTTTAGTTGTTACAAGACTAAAAAGAATATAAATCTATTTTAAATTACTATTAAAACAATAAAACCAGCTCTAAAATTCACAGATAATACAAAAATATACAAGTTGAATTAAATCCTCGATTTTTTTTTACTCGGTTGATAAAAGCTTCTAATATTTACTAATAAAGAGTATTACAGCTCAAAAGACACAACCCTAGTACCAACCCTGTACCAAATTATTATTTTATTAATAAGATTATTTTTTAAATAAAGTTTATTATAATTTATTATATTTTCGATTCATGGGTAATATGAGTAGTCAAACAATTTTTTTTAAAGATTGGGGTCAAAAAGGAAATGTGCAAAAATTATCATGTAATGTGTTTTAATGCTCGTTTTTATATCGTGAAATAGATTTCACATTTGTGGTTTTGATAGGATACAAAATAAATGACTGACGTGAAATTTGAGATCGATTTGTTGTCTGTGGCTTTTAAAATTACTATGAGCAGAATAAATTTTAAATTTATTCTACAAATAAATATACTTTGGCAAGACATCCTCGCTAATTAAAATAATGCACATAGACTAACTTCACCAATTAGTGGAGTTGCAAGATGCTCGTTATAAAATTATTTATTCTTACCCATGGCATCCCATACAAAAAGGAAGATTCAAAATAATAAATTTTTGATATATTACTAGTGTTCAGATTTCATTTGAACATTGACCAACTGCTGACACGGATCACGTGTGTTTCAAATATTATTAGCTGAAGAGTAATTTTTAATTATATTATATTTGAATATTTATTACTGAGACGATTCACGTGTGTCCTAAAAATGATAATAGCTGAAGGTGCGCAATACACCAACAGCTCACTAAAATAATATCACGAATGTGTGAATAGGTGTACGTAGTATTTAAGATATTGTATTTGAACAATAAATCAGATTTGACTATTGCTCTGTCGTATTCATTTCTCGCTTCCTCTCAAAGTGGCGAAGACTACTTCAAGCCCTTAATTATCGTAGAGCCTGCCCGATAGCTTTGAGATAATCCCACCACCTCGAACCTTTGATCCTACCTGTAGGGCTACGTCTGTTACCTTAGGTCTCTTGATGCAGACATCCCGTACTTATTTATATATTCACTATTTATGTGTTAGCGTACACCTCTAGGGCTTAGGGATCCGTAGGGTGGTTAGGTTCTTACATCTCACCCTCTCATATATTTAGTTATCTAGTGCAGCTTGCTCATACATACAATACATATACAAAACGGTTACTCCTGACATTCAATACATATAAAGATTAAACACACATTTCACAGTCCACTAGCTAGCAAGCTGTACAACTAGTTTCTATTAGTATTTACGGCCAGACTAGTTATATATATTTTTATAGGACAGAGTGCAAACGGACAGGAGGCTAATCTGGTGTTAAGTGTTTTAAGTGATACGCTCTTTTCTTGAAGCACACCAATATATGGATTTTGCTACAATTTTGTTATGTACTTTTTTAATTTCAACATTTAAATGCTTATTTATAAATAACATCTTAGATACCGAGGTCCAGAATTTATTGCCCATGTATGTATTACATAATATTTGTTTAAGGTTAATTCTTCTTTAAAAATAGCAAATGTTGTAATAACGCAAACAAAAACAGTATAACACCCCATTTCCAAACCCATATTCGATATAAATTCTATATAAAACCAGTATCTGTAAAATCGTATTGAATTTCATTCAATGAAAATATGCAGTTTATCACTCTGTCACGCTTCACTTGACAGAACATGAATTTACGCACTTACATCGGACAAAATTAAATATGTATAATCAGGACCATAATTGCGATTGTTTTAAATAATCGCGGAGCATGAGCGGGCAATTAAGTTTTGTTGTTTAAAGGGATTATTGAAATGAAATTCTGTATGTAGGCAATTAATTAGGTTTGTTAATTAATGTCCAAATTTCAGTATTTGATCATGGAGTGAATTGAACAAAAAATATTTTTATAAATAAACTTCAGCTATGGCTATGACTTATACAGACCAAGAGAAGAGTTTTTTTGTCATTGTACATTTCTATGTTTTTTTTTATATAGAACAGTGGGAACACGGGCAAAAGACTCCCTTGATGTTAAGTGATACCACCGCCGTGTACATACGTGATTCTTGAAGGACCTTAAGTGGAATTGATCGGAAATACTTCAGTGGGCAGCTGGTCTCACATAGCAGTGGTGCGTAGCAAATACTGCCTTAAATTATATATGTATATTTGCGAAATTTCAGATAGGGTTATGTTATTAATGCATTTTTTACGTCATCTTTAATATTAAGTAAGGAATAGATAGAGATCATTTTTATAAACAAAACTGATTAATTACTTGATAAAATAATAATTGTTTCCGAAACAGCAATTCCAGTGCCGACTGGTTTTGGGTGGTTATATTTTCCAAATTGTTTAAGCCTGTCAAAACATGTCGAATGTTTAATGCGCTTAAATAAGAAGGTATCTATTATCTTTCGTGCGTACAATTAGGATCTAGGTATCACTCCTTATAACTTACTTTCTGAAATTTTACGATGAAGGAAAATGGACAATGCTACTGGAAACTCACGTGTAATTAAAGCACTTCCACATCCAGAGTCTGTCATGCGTGGCTGGTGGTACTAGATGAGCTGGTGACCGCACTTGGGGTGTTCTCTGTCGGTATAAGACGCCACCTCCACAGTCGCCACCACCCACGAAAAGTGACACGCCAGCTGATACGAACTCCGGTCCTGGTAGATCTTCGGGTTCTGATGAACTGAAATTTTATGCTTTTAGAGGAGTTTGGTCTCAAGTGGATAAAAAAGCCCGCCGGTACCGCTCGCAACCTAGATTTCCTCTTAAACTAATGTGCGTACATAATTGTGTCTCTATTTATACATATATATTATTCATTATATTGTGTAATCTATTAAATAAAAGTACAAGAAACAATGTGCAGTATGTACAATCGTCACAATTGTACATACTGCACATTATACCCCTAAAAAGTTTGACCTTCATTAAAGTAGATTGTGAGTGTAAATTGCGCACATATTATGAAATGAATTAATTCGATTGATGCACAGAGAACCAACGAACGACCTAAAACCTAAAACAACTAAAAATAAATTTTCGCTGCTTACGTTATATTTATATGTCTCTTAATACCTTCTAATAAATGTTAAATTATTTTTTTTAATAAAATTAAAACATTCTTTAACAAATCGAGTTTTATAATACAGCCAACTAATATTTAGTTAAGTACTATTATCAATGTAGTAGTTCAAAGCTCTACGCTGACGTTGATGTAGCACACGTCTACAAGCACTTGTAGCACGTAGCATTTAATATTGCTACAATAATGGCTATCATCTATTTTTATCTCACTTGCAGTATAAAAGCACAATTTTGATTCTAGAAATTGAATATTCGACTTGGAAATATCGTTGACATATTTTTTCTATTAAAGTTTTGATTTGATGGTAATGGAATGTAAGTCAAGCTCGATTTTAAGGATGTTTTCTGTACAAATAAAGGTATTTTATTAGCGTCCGATTTCTGCTTATTTAAAAATGTAAAGCAGGTTTTTAATTTTCGATAGTATGATAAATTAATAAGTAACATATTTTTAGTCGATAAGTACAAAATCTGAATCTACTTGCCAAAACCAACACAGAAATCTTCATTTGCTTATTAGCTTACGGGACTTCAAAGTGACAGAAATACAAATGGCGAAATTCACAAACGAATTACAAGATATATCGTAATCATTTATTAGACAATTATTTTCTTTGGGCAATGATATATGTTATAACTTAGATTAAAATTCATGTAACGGCGGAATTTAAAGTAATACATTTTCTGTCCACCATTTTATTACAATGGAATAATTATATAGAAACACAAAAATATTTTAATTAATAAAATTACGTGAATTCACGAGAGAGTTTTGTGTTGCAGGTTGTGACATTAAAACAACAGACTGTCAATAGCGATTGATTATCACCTGCCTATTGAGGCCTTAGCTGTAGTCCTAAACAGTTTGAGGTATTATGTACGAACTAATCAGATTTGTTCCCGATCCTCTTCCTGATGATAACTGATGTAAATTGGGAGTTTGAAGCGAGTTTAACTGTGTCTATTTCCATATTTGTAGGGGTGAAATGTAATTTGATTGAAACGATAATTGTAGGATAGTATTTGTATAGGATTCTTAACCTAGTTATATGTTATATGATATCATAGAATACATTGAATGAAATAAATATTTCTAAGTGATTACAGTATAATTAAAAATTAAATAGTTGAAGAACGAAGTACATAACAATCATATTAACTTTGTTTTTTTAAGCGTATACTGATAATTCTTATCAGAAACAAAAGAAGTATTTTTATTATTGTTTATTTAGAAATTATAAAAATAAGAGATCTCACACTGGGAATTCGTTTGAAAATCTTACTAACTACAGAGTTATGAAAAAAATATTTAAATAATAAATGGAAAACTTGGTAAATATGAAATCAATACCGAGAAAAGCAGTGAAGGATTATGTAATGCAATTAAAAATAAACACTCCCATTTTTCTCCTCTTTCGTGTGTAATATATTATATTAAAGTCTGGGAGAGATCGCTTGCTTACGTAACGTCGCCCGCTAATAAGGCCACCTATAGCCTTAATTTTTATAGTTTCCTGACTGTACTGTAATATGTAATAAAGTATTAAAATGTGTGGAAATCATGTAGATACTTACGAAGAATGTCCATCGAACCGGGAATCAGTTGGCGTGCGAGCTCCAATTAAGCACATCATGGAGTCGGGGGGTGCCAATACTCTTAGCTGGAGACTGGCCCTTGGATACCACCATCGTCTTTCCTCAACTGCCACTGCCACCTGTAGGCCATAATTTGTGCTTTAATAGAATTTTGCTAAAAAATTCTAAAAGATAATATAATCACTCCAAAATGTCCACAAGGAGTTTGTAAGTTTTTATAAAAATAATTGTAAGTACACGTAGCGTCATCTGGTGAGTTGTATCTACTTCGTCTCAACCAATAAATTAGTTCAGTTCGTTCGAAGTCAAACAACAGACGCACATTGTTTCATTAGATTTAATCATAAATTTTTCATTAGTGCATTACTATTCGAATTTAAAATAATCATAAATGGAATATAGATTATTATTTAATAAAATAAAAATACTTTACAACGACTTCGGTTTATGCTTGCCTACTTTATTACTTCTTGAAATTAATTCCAAAATGTTTGAATTATTTTTTTCTATCGACACCACTACGTCTTGTAAAGTTTCTTTAAAATTTCATTATAAAATAATCTAATAGCTTTTGTTGTATTAATTATTATAGTAATAAATAATAATAATCCATGGCACTACAACCTTTTTAGATCTGGGCCTCAGATTTCTGTATCTGCTTCATGATCATTTGTTAATCGAATAGGCAAGCAGGTGATCAGGCTTCTGTGCCTGACGTACGCCTTCGACTTTTTGGGTCTAAGGCAAGCCGGTTTCCTCACGATGTTTTCCTTCACCGGTCGAGCGAATGTTGAATGCGCACATAGAAAGAAAATCCATTGGTGCACAGTTGGGGATTGAACCTAAGACCTCAGGGATGAGAGTCGCACGCTGAAGCCACTAGGCCAACACCAAACATCATTTATCAGTTGCCGAGGTTAGTTGCTAGTTAATTCTAAAGGAATGCATTACACTGACATTTGTACAATTCAGATGCAAGTGTACTGGAATTGAATGTGTTTTCCGATACATTGACTAAAACCTTAATTGTGGCCTCTGACCGACAACAAATTGACTCTCATTAGGTCTTTTGTTGATTAAATCTACTACGTGGGGTAGACATTGTATTCAATTTGTTACAATGGTACAAAATGGGGTGTAATATATTATGAATGTTTTTTTTTTGTTAACCATGCAATTTTGTTACTTTTTTACGTTACTTTAGAGAGTGACAATCGAAAGAGTATTTTGGAATATAATAAAATAATACTATCCTAGAGTGCAAATGAATTTGTACATAAAACTAACTTGATAAATACGTATTATGATAAACCAGGATTCACCAAAGATTTGCAGAACTCTAACATCAACGATGGTCACGAAGCGCGGACTGTAGACAGTCCAAAATGGCTCTGCCAGCAGTTAACCCGCTATTGACAAAGCGACTTCAAAACTTAAACAGAACTAATCTAAAATCTAATCTCAATGATATTGATAATTACGCGCTATTGCCACCTTAATGAACATCTTTTGGTTCTAAGCGCAGCAGACAGAGGCAACATGTGCAGAGGCTGTTTTAGCGCAGAGGAATCAATCTCCCACGTAGTCCTGGATAGCGTGGCTGTGAATAAACAATGCAGAAATCCTCCGAAAGAAAAAAGTGAAGTGAAGTGAAGAAAGTGAAGCCTGCGAAGTGACTAGGAGGCTTCTGTGCTTTTGGAAGGAGTAAGGCTGGCTTAGTTAGCCAGAACTTTACGCACAACGGACCTAGTGAGAGTCTAAGTGTGGAAACTGACTCCACAAACCATACCATACCATACCAATGACGAAAAACGACATTTTGAATCATGCATGCAAATATAACTAGGTATACAATAGGAAAACTGGCTGTGTTATTTTTGTGGTAATATTTAAATATTACAACGAAATTACAGCTTAGTTAAATTTATTTTGGTGTATATTCTCGCATTAAAACAGAGTTCGCAAAACTACAAAAATTTTGAATGAACTCTGTTCATTATAAAATGCAAATTAACGCGCATTTTTATGCATAAACTTATATACGTTTGAAACACCAAAATTTTAAGGAAATCAACTCTCATCTCTTGTATAGTTAACAACTATATCTAAAATATTTTTGACAGATAAATATAGATGGAGGCGTACACTAATGAAAGGATGATCTGTGTGATAAGCGGCAAAAAAGTCCTCCATTTATTCTGATGTATCATAATCATAAAATACTATTGGGAGTGAGCCCTGAGTGGCCAAGGCCTCCCAACACCAGATAGAGGAGCTATATGTAGATATAAACTTGATCAAGCGTGAGCAATAGCGAGTCACGCCTGTCGCAAATACTTAAGACTACTTTGACTGTATTCTACGCAACCCTAGGGAATTTAAGAAAATCTGATCCTTACCAAATATCAACAAGTGATTTTTTATTATCACTCGGTAGGAATAAACTGTGTCATATATTTGCATCGCAATTACGACACGATCCTGTTTATCCAAATTGAAAGGATGCGCCAATTTAATTTTGAGCGTTTAACATCTTTTATTTTAGATTTAGGACAGAGTATTATATAATTTAATGCTATGAATTACATAACAATATGTTCAACGAAATATATGTAATGAAATGTTATTTAATTCATTTGAATTTGGCGTGCTTCGAGTTTTTACAAGTTGTCTGTGGAAGTTGGTAGGGGGGGTAGGGGACGCATCGGAGTGACGCGCAGATTATTTAGTGCATTGTATTGTTATAAGAAGATAGATTAAAGGATATAATTGAGGAGGCGATATTAGTGAACTTTAAATGTCGTTTATTTGTATTTTTAGGTATGGATAATTGTTATAGTTAGACAGTGAGTGTCGTAATATTATAAAAGTGTGATCAATAAATCATGAACTTTGTATTTTCAGTGAAACAATTTTATGGTTAATTTTGAAAATCCTCAATAATATATCTTATATGTATATTTCTTCAACACATTTAAATATAAAAAGGCCAGTGGTGCTAGAACCTTTTAGGTGATCAGTCGAATTTTTAATCTAGGGTCCGATTGTCTCACGGTGTTTTCCTTCACCGTAAGAGCGTAACATTCGCACATATAAAGTCCATTGATGCACAGATTAGGACCGCTTGCTGAAGCTACTAGATCACTACTATTTCTATCAAATATAGTTATTACATATTAATTTACATATTAATTAAAATTATTATTCTCGGTTATGTTGGAATTCTGTTGATAATCTTATTGATGTATATAACTAGTCTGGACTGTTGCATAAAAACTTTCCTTTTTTTTCAACTTTTTAATTCAACGCATTGTGGTGATGAGACGTTGGACAAAGTTGGGTCTATATGATTTGTGGCTGAGTAGATTTTAATTTGAGGTGAGATCGGGGCCTTGAGCCTACTGAATATATTATAAGTGACGGTATTTGTCCGATATTTCGTCATTTTCTTCAGTTTCAGCGTGTGACTCTCATCACTGAGGTTGTAGGTTGGACTTGGCTGTGCGCCATTCGTCTTGCGGTCTTGCTCGTACGGTAAAGGAAAACATTGTGAGGAAACCGGCGTGCTTTAGACCCAAAAAAGTCAGAAAGCTGATCAACTACTTGTCTATGACAAAAAAATAAACCATCACAAATCAGAGGCTGAGGCCTAAAAGGTTGTAGCGCCACTGGTATTTTTTATATTAATAATTAATAAAAAAATAGAAAGGAGAATGAATTTCATTGTAACATACTTTTTACTTTACTTAATTTATTTCTATAAATATGCTCTTGTTGCAGTGTGTTTTAAATACGTAGGAATATAATAAAACAAAATAGATTCCAAATTTAAAAATGGATTTACCCCTGTACGCTTGCTCAGGATACCGCGTAGATGTAAAGATTTTAAGGCTACAAAAGGATAAAATTGTTGCTAATTTTTCTTACAAATGTTACAAATGCAAATGTTACGGCGGTTGCATCGCACAGAATATAATAATAGGCAGATATTAGGAAAATACCGACATTACCGATTTTAATATTCAATGATTTGTTACATTAATAAATAATTAGTTGCTCATGTAATAATCATAAAAACGAGCAAAATCATGTATGAAAATGTCAAAAATTGAGACAATGCCAATCCTCAAAGTCAACAGTACACTAATTAAGCCTGGTAAACGTTCAATTTCACGCTGGGTGCCTCCCGACGTTATAATTGGTATAAATATTAAAGGGGCCTGTGTAACTTGTGGTAGTTTGGTGTCATTATTGTTATTCCCAAAGGGAATGTTGTTTTAGAGTTAGTTTCACATATTGTTTACTTTGTTCCCTTTTGATGAACTAAATATATACTGAGTTGATATTGTGTAATGAAGTCATATTACCAGAGTAAGGTACATTGGACCATAGAATTGCAAAACCTCATTTGGCGACCCAAAAAGACTATTAAATGTACGTTTTATCATTATAATAAATGGTTATAAATTACTATAGTTTTCGTGTAATAAGAGAAACAAAGCTATTTACTCCATGTTAACTTCTTGTTATTAAGTCATTTAGCAAAATTAACAAGTTAAATTGCATTTCCCATAATAAAAATTAATGTTCTTAAATTTCAGGTTCATCTGTTAACACCTTTATAACGCGAACTGCGGAAAAACTTTTATAGTTTTCCATCAGGATAGTATAAATGGCTTTATTTAAAAGTTCCGTAGCTTTATTTGTCTAGGGATAGTTCTGCCACTTTAATCAAAGGCGGTAAAGGAGTAAAAGTTTATATTTAGTTATTGCAGTTGGTCAAGCTTCCTATTTCTCGTATTTGATTTATTTATAAAGCTCTTCGTAAGACCAAGGAAAAATAATCGAATTTAACCGTTAATAACAAGTGGTGTCATAACCTTAATAGGTCTGGGCGTCAGATTTTTGCATCTGTTTCGTGATCATTTGTCCTTTCTAATAGAAAAATAGGAACAGCATTCTGCACTTGTCACGCGCAATCGAATTTTTGGGTTTAAAGCACGCCGGTTTCCTCATGATGTCTTCCGTCACGGTACGAATGAGTGTTAAATTCACACAGCAAAATTATAATGCACAGCCAGGGTCTACGTACAACATCAGAAATGAGAGTACGCGAAAACCAGTAAGCCAACACTGCTCATTATTTGAACATTAATATGTACTTATACATTATTAACGTTAAAGAAGACTAAAATAAAGAAATACGATTCACGATACGAGGAACGATTGCGTTGTGTGACTACAAATGTGATAACATGAAAACATATGTTATTATGTCCAGCTATTTCATCAATCACAACACAATACAACGTTTCGTCTTGCCACTTGCCTCTTTCACTGTCATTTCCCAATTTATTACGAACTTAAAGATACGATACGATTACGAAACTAAAGTAGTATGATGTAAGGGAGGGATTTAACTTATTTTACCTTAATGCTCCAATTTCATGACGTATACTGACGAGGCAAAATATAACATCGCGATCCCATTAATCTCAATATTTCCGATCAATTTCCTCCGATGACATTAAATGCGATCCAACTCAAAACGAACAAAAATAATAAGTCGATAATCCCTCGATAAGACCATATTTTTCTTGAAAGGTCCAATCATTTTTAGACCTATATTTTTAGATATTTTGCCGTGATAAATGATTATTCCTAACAATCCTGGCTTTCCTCGTTTACATATTTTAACTAAACACTGCCTTCGTTAACAAAGCTTCACCTGATTCTGTTTTATTAAATATAAGTGAAACTCGTCTAGGAGGGACGGAGGGTCTACACTTTATGGTGTAAATAGTAACATGCCCAAGAATATTGAGAACCTCATTCTAAAATAACGCAAGATGTTGCTGTCAGGCTTGTATTTTATTTTTAACTAGCTATTTAATACAATATGTATTTTTTACTATATTTCAATAAATAATTGTGTTTGATGCCCTTTCAGTATTATAAAAAAGAAAATAAATCAATGGCGCTACAACCTTTTTAGGTCTGGGCCTCAGATTTCTGTATCTGTTTCATGATCATTTGTTAATCGAATAGGCAAGTAGGTGATCAGCCTTCTGTGCCTGACACATGCCGTCGACGTTTTAGGTCTAAGGCAAGCCGGTTTCCTCACAATGTTTTCCTTCACCGTTTGAGCTAATGTTAAATGCGCATATAGAAAGACAGTCCATTGGTGCAAAGCCGGGGATCGAAACTTACGACCTCAGGGGTGAGAGTCGCACGCTGAATCCACTAGGCCAACACCTTTCAGTATTATATTGACAAAAAATCAGCACCTCTTTATGCAGAAGCTTCACGTGAAAACTGGCCACATCACTGACTGGTTCGCCGCTTTCTGTAACGTAGTAGACGAGTAGAGAGCTAACTGGCGCCATGTCAGCTGTCACGGGGAATCTAAAAAAACAATTGCCAACGTTAATTTTAGATATAAAGAAAACACGCTTAATATACTATTAAATTGATGTTAACGAGTACTGAAACTAATAAACAGATGTCAGTAATTAATGAATACACAAAGTGATCCAGCTTCCAATGGATTGTATAACCTCAACTGGATTTTCGATTTTCAATTTCCCCAAATTCAAAGGTACTGCGTAATTAAATCGAGCAGACTCATCCAGGGCCTATTGATGACCGCTCGTTATGTTTTAATAACTTCAGCGAATAAAATAAAACCTATTTCGTAACTCAATAAAATATGTATGGTAAAATTTTAAACATTTGAATTTAGAATAATATAAAGTGATGCTGCCAATTATTTTTAATACAAAAAAGTCGACACTGAAAAACAGACACTGTGCCGCTATTTATTCCGACACACAAAATGTTTTGTAACGAATACTGATATCTACTTAGAAGCTAAATATAGTCTGTATACAGGTTCAATTTAAATTATGAAAATTAGGACAGCGAGGTAGGTCTAAAGGAGTAGGTCTAAAAAGATTTTGTTTGAAGTATTTTAATAAAAGTAACCGTAGATATGGAGGTTATGAAAGAACAATGTATCTCTATCCAAAATGTAGGGCGCAAGATATGAATAAAACAAGGTTTTGTTAGCTCCACTGTTTTCATAAACGAGAGATGAAATTTTTGGGTTAAACCTTTATATTTCCTCTTTTGTGTATTTTTAAAAGTATTTGGAAAGAAAAACAAAGTGTATTTTTATCGTATAATATTGGAATTGGTATTTTATAGAAAAAAATGGGTAAAAACCTGGATATATATTATTGAGTATTCAAACCATTAACTGTGTAATTTAAATTACACAAAAAAACAATTCGTCGATATAGACACTCAAGTATATATAAAATATTTTAGCTTACGTTTACAAATGAGAAGTGAATTCAATTTTATAAATATCTCATAGATTAGGACAAAAAATACATGTTTATATCAAGACTCTGATGGCGACTGTTTGCTAACATTAAAATTTATTTTTCAATAAAGTAAATATTTTATCTAATATTTGAATAACAAACAGTAATAAAAGGACTTTACAATACAGAAATTACGCTTTGCGCGTGTTTATACCCCGCTTAATAATTTAAAATGGTATAAATATAAGTTTAAACAATTTGTTTGATATCAGTCATCCATTGAGGTCCAACTTTGCCTATTACAACGCCAAAATGTTTCCTTAACTTATATTACTTTAAAGCAATAGTTAAATTGCTTTGTAATTGGACGAAAACTGGTCAATGGATTAAATCCAGGTGAGGATTAAATGAAACTTTAATTATACAAAATATTTATTTCTATTTATATTCACCCAAATTAATACGTGATATATTTATACATCTTCAGAGGCAGTCAAAATCAAACAAAACAATCATCAAATTAATAAACAATTTGAAAATTTGAAATTCGAATAAAACGTTCTTTTTTGTCTATGCATACAGCAACGAGCCGGATACGCCCATACCAGGTCTTAGATCGGTCGGAGAAAACTGTTCGTGTCCTAAGAAGTCAAAAACGTACCTACAGCGTCATTATAAATTGCGGTGTACACTGTACCTATGTCTAGTAGGTTTTTATTAAAACTGTACAATTGTAATAAAAATAGAATAACTACTGTGCGTATATTTATTTATTGTCTACGAAACTGATCAAAAATAGAATGCAATCGTAATTACGATAGTTTATTTGATTTATAGCCAGGAATGTCTCGTTTATTACGAGTAACAGAAATGCAGATTAATGTTAAACAAAATTATTTTAACATTCAATAAAATTTCATATAAACACACTTGTTTTTGATAATTGACAACTCATTAAATATAATTGAAAAAGGAATTGTGGCTAAATATAATAAATTATATGTGTGCTCTACTTTTATTACTTAAATTAAAATTGACACACGTACATTTTTTTATTCAAATCAAGACCCCCAAACAATTCTCAACTATAATTCCTTAACCTGTGGTCCTTCGAGCCGGATATGCACCAGCGACCTATGCGTACAGTCCGAAGTGTATAGCATCTTAGGTGGGTATTTTTATGGTATCCATAAATAGGACGCTAAACAACATAACATTGAGATAATATTAATTTTCTTTTGTATATGGTAGTTAATATTTTTAAAACTGCATATTTAGACAGACACTAGCTTTACGACCATTGTTCGATATTGGCCTTTAATTTTCTGCAGTTTATTTAATCAGATCTCTTGTAAAGTAAGAGACTTATGTCAATGCGTCGAGCATAAGATTTGTTATTTTCGCGTTTTTTATCAGCTTCGTGCAATTAATAATTACTGACAAAAGTCTATTGACTATTCAGTCGTTAATACGAGTTTAATATTGATAATCGCAGGCTTATATTATGTTCAATGATAAACGTATGAAAAAACCGCGTTTGATTCTGCTAACATTATTTTACTGTTTAAAACCAAATACAAGTTAAATATTTAATTATTTCTTATAATTGTAAACGCTATAATCCTACTATTCATTAACTATGAATAAAAACATGAAACCAATATGGCGGTTGGTACTGAACAATATTATGGCAGTTTTGATGTATAGCCCCCGAGGGTCATAGCTTACTTGATTGCACGGTACTGTTCATGTTACCAAAATTTATTTCTGCAATATTACACGCTATATTATAAAAACGTTTTTGCATATATGCGTAATATGTTTTTCGAGTGTGAAATAAGAAAAAACTACAAAGAATTTTTGCTTTTGAGAAAATCTTGACTGAAGTCCTCTTGGTAAGGATGAAATAGGTTTTTTTTATTTACATTTGTTATAATGTCTGTTATGCTCGTTATTGTTAATCTTTTGTTCTGATAGATAAGGCGACACTTTGCCACCTATATATTTTAACCCGTTGCCTATTAACGTTACATACCTTATACCTTTCTTGATCTGATGTCCATTTTTATTTGATCTTAGAGATATAGTTACAAACATTTCAAACATTACAAACCTAACCCAACATTTTAAGGAAGAGATCCTAAATCATAAAAATAAATTAATCTAGTTTAACTCTTTTAATTAAACTAATTTAGCCTAGTCTCTTTAAATTAAAACAGATGGATCAGTGCTTCAGTTAGTACGATATAATTACATTTACGATTTAGCTTTTAAATAATTAGACTATCTATTTTTTAAGGGTGATAGAGATTTAAAGTAACTTATCCAGCCATAAGTTCTGTTACAAATGGAGATGCATTTTTTGTAATGAAATAAGTAATATTATTAAAATTTGTACCCATATATTTATTAAAGTCTCAGCAAAAAATAAAAAAAAAAATCGAATTTCGGCTTCAATAGACGAAGTGTTGTATCTGTTAATAGTAAGATATACGAACATACGGCTGATACCAAGCTTTTGAAGTGTCTATACGTAGAATATGACCATACCCACTTTGTTCAACGCAACTGCAATCCTTTTTTAACACCCCATTCTATATTGTAAAAAAATACGTACAATGGCGCAAAAGGGAAAGGAAATTATATATGTGTTCAAA
Source organism: Pieris brassicae (assembly GCF_905147105.1). Classification (NCBI taxonomy): domain Eukaryota; kingdom Metazoa; phylum Arthropoda; class Insecta; order Lepidoptera; family Pieridae; genus Pieris; species Pieris brassicae. The sequence continues at coordinate 5,940,957 of NC_059671.1, read as the reverse complement.
ATTGAAAATAATTAAAAAGATGAAAAAAAAGAAAAGTTTTAAGTAACAGTATTTATGGCCAGACTAGTTATATGCTTTGTTTTCATATTAACATCGCAACAGTCATAATGTCGGTAGACAGTTTGATTTCTTTTGATAATTTGTTACATAATGATGTTCGTGTTCCAAATAGAAAATAATTAAAAATATGAAAAAAAGAAAAGTTTTTTGTAACAGTATTTATGACCAGACTAGTTATATGCTTCGTTTTCATATTAACAGCGCAACAGTCATAATGTCGGTAGACAGTTTGATTTCTTTTGATTATTTGTTACATAACGATGTTCTTGTTAAATTGTACTCTACAATAAACAATACAACTATCCTTATAACAATCGTAACCTTTATAAAGACTTGAACCAAACTAATATGGCTGAAAACTGATTTAAGGATGTTGATGGATATTTTATAGCATATATAAAGCAATGAATACAAGGCAGTCTTAAAAAAACGTTTACATAAACACATTAGTAACGCATTCAGTTCCACAACGGCATAAACAAAGTACATACAAAAACACTATGCAAAATAGGTTTATTTTCTCTGCATACGAAAAGAGATGCACAATAAAAATTTTCAGCAAAGCAATTAATGAAGCAAACTGAAAAAAAACCGAATAATTAGTTTCGTATTTCATACTTTAAAATTTCAGCTAAGGTTAAAACAAAATAGCGTTGCTGTTTTGAACATTTTGTATTTCATTGTAAGTATTTGTATGTGTTTATAATTTTGTAAAATAATAATTTAAAGTGTATATTGTACTAGCGAAGCCGACTGCCTGTACACACGTCTTAAATACAAAAAATATCTTATTGTAAATTTCGAATCTCGAATCGACTTGAACACGAAAGATCAACAATATCGGTCCAGCCGTTGATGAGGAGTTTAATTACGGACGAAAGATATATATAATATATATTAAGATTTTATAGTTTATAATTAATAATTTCAATGTATATAAATTTTAAATGATAAATAAATAAAAATAACCAAAATCAAAATTATTTTTTATAATCATTATGGACCATTCTACGGGTAAAGCCCTGTTCCATTCTGCTCTACATCTATCTGTCTTTTACCTTGGTCCCTGATCCAGTTTTCACCAGATTTTCTTTTTATTTCATCAATCCATTTTTCCTTTGGTCTACCTCTTAATCTTTTACCCTTGGTGTCCATTTTTCCTTGTCCAGGCGTGCAATACCCGCCTAATTCCATTTTTGTTTTTAAGAATATTCTAAAGCGTCTATTATTTTTGCTGTTTTCCTTATTTCTATATTTCTTTTTTTTATAGAACGGGGCAAATGGACAGGTTCACCTGATGTTAAGTGATACCGCCGCCCATGGACTCTCTCATTGCCAGAGGGCTGGCGAGTGCGTTGCCGCCTTTTAATTCTGATGTTGTCTTTGTATGTTTAGTAGACTCCTTTCCATCGCTCTCTGGCACAATTTTATGCTTCGTAAAATGTATAGAGTACGTATGGGCAATATAATAGAAAATGGCAATATTTTAAACTCTCTCCTACTCAACTGTATATCGAAGTAGAAAAATATAAGTTAATTGTCGTGAAATAAAATAAGCGAAAAGTTATTTTAAACTTGGATTTTACTTTGTTTATATAGCCACATAGGATACGACATTCAGACAAAGAAAGATGCGTCGGAAAATTGGAAAGATTCCAGAGTCCAAGACGTAATTTTTCAAGCAAAATGAACTACGGAGTTTAAACTTCTAATGTCATTCAAAGATAACTGAGACTTGCGAGAAACTCGAAACAAATATAAAACTAAATGGAAAGTACGAAGTATGCCAAGATGTTTTAAACTAGTGAAGACTTTTTTTCAAGATAATGATTATTGTATTCTTAAATGCAAATGAGAAAACTCTCTATTAAGATAATCACCGTTCTACTTTTTACAGTCTTAATTACAATTTAAAATTTATCTAGTTTTCAACCAGTTGCCCCGGTGCAGTAATAATCCATGATACTTATACAATAATAGTTCTTTACGAATGAGATATTGAAAAACAATATATATGTTACTAGTTAGTCTCTTAGAAATCTTACGGTAAGACTTTGAAAGGAGACTTAGCGCGGTCTATTATTAGTTTAACTCAAAAAAGCATTGGAGGAGTTAAGAGAGTTAGACTTAGAGTTAAGTCCCAGTTCTGAACATCACCCTCAGTGCAAGTATCCCATATGTCAATCAAACAAGTATTGGATTTGTTGACAGTTGACAGTTGACAGGACGATCGGTAGGACATTTTTATTATGAATATAATCGTCAATACGAACAAAATTTCCATATAAGCATTACCATAGAAACGAGAACCTCCATTTTTCACGAAGCGCTTAATTACTCGTTATTTATAGTCGCTTTTTATATCGTATAAAGCTAATTATCGAACGCTATAAAATAAAGCGCTTTATGTCTTTCGTTTTCCGTCCTTTTCATTGCTTTTAGGGTAATTTATAGTGAATTCAACCGTTTGAAATACATTAAAATTCGTAATTACGTTACTGTGTTATTTTTAAACAAAATGTAAGTATTTTTTCTTGTTCATTATATTTAATGAAGTTGTAATAAACGCGGACCCTTTTATACTAAAATATTAATGAGTAATATATTATTAATTAAATGTTACTCTATGAATGTGTTTTGTTAATCTGGAGAATCATTCGTAAAGGTAACAATGTACATTTTGCATAATATTGTAATAGTCTATATTATTCATTTTCGATTTTTTTCGGTGTGGTTATTGCTTATTTATTAGTTGTTATATTTACTATTGGTTTAAACGTTTAAATATCCTCACTTTTGTATGAAAAAGTTTCACACATTGCATCACAATATTTTTTGGAAAGAAAGTGCCTGATGGCAATCCCATTTTTTTTAAACTTGGTCAATATATGCGAAAAAGTGTAATTTAAGAGTCTTTAAACCTCCTTATTTTCTCAGAGAACAGACCGATAGAGTACCTATTAAGTGACAATATATACCTTTTAATATCAGTTATTATTTCTACTTACGTATAGTTAAATCGGCAAAGATCGCTATGGTTTCGTGTGGGTGCTGGTACAGCCGCCCAGTGTACAGCACGACCTCCGCTTGTTACCGCCGCTAGGAGGCGCTGCCGACAACCACAAGACGACCAAACACTGGCGCTTGCTATTCCTCCAGCCTGGTTATATTGACAAGATTTTTAGTTATTTCATACAAAGTATGACATTAAGGGTAAATTTTTCAAAAAAGCTTAATTAAACACAATATTATTGTATTATTTTATCCTTTTTCACCGTAAACACAAATTGAAAGATCAGTAATATAGTTAAAACCCTCAAATCAAAGAGGTATAATTGTGAATAATAATTGTAAAACAATAAAATCCCGTCAAACATTGTTATTGTTGTATGTTAAAATAAACCATTGTTTTTAAAAATAAATCACTTTATTATGATTAACTATGGAACAGTCTAAATTTTACTTTTGTATATTTAACACAACTGTATATTTCAACAAATTAAATTTATAATTTAGTTTCATGTTGTCTATTGTATCATACTTAATGCATTCATAAACACAATTTGGATATAACATTAAGTTTAACCTTTTGTTAAGTTTATTATTTATTGCTTAAACTTGTTCAAATTTACATTTTACATTAAAGGCATACAAAACAACATTAAGGCAAATGGAAGTTCTTCAATCTAAGCACTATTACTAAAGTATTGAATTACATTGGCACTAAGGTACTAGTGGCAATTGAATCAATGTGAATTCTCAACATTTATAATAATATTTTACAAGAACAAAAACTCTGTTTCATTAATTACAAAAACTTATGAAATTATAATTTGATAAAATTAAATTAAAAAGGAAAAACAATAATAGAAAAAGGGCTATAAATAAATGTCACTAGTGCCCCATCGGTGTTAATATAAGATCATAAAAGTGTCGTATTACGTAATATAAAAATGCCAAAGATAATGCTACAAAAAATGTGTGCGTGTACTAGTGTACACACGTAAGAAGTGATCTACTATATGCAACTTTACAGAAATTGGTTGAATAAAGTTTAATTAGATAACGTTTAACAACAGGCTACATAGACATGAATACAAATAATACAATTATTTCATTTTACCTTATTATTACTAAGATTATTACCGATTAATTTTAATAAAATTATTCCTATCGTTATTATATATTTTTGTTATTATTGGCTTTGAATCTCTTAGAATCAACCGTGGTGCCAACCGAAAATGTGACGGTTTTTTTTCCAGCGCCGATAAAGTAGTTTCACTTCAAAAAGTACCTACTCTATGTTACTCACTTGTATTTAGGCGGTATATCTAGTCGTTCAAATAATAACTTACTTGTAATGGAGTTGGTAAGTTTTCCACAAGCAGATAACACTTAGACGTTGAATTCCAGCGACGAATTCGTTCTCGCGCTAGAACGTAGTGAGATTCTATTTCCTTTCCCTCCACCGCTACTAACTCGGCCTGTCAACAAATACACATTTATTTCTAATAGAAACATAGTTTGTGTTTCACGAATTACAACGTAAAATATCGTTAAAATAGAAATGCTAGTATATAAACAATCTATTTGCAATTCGATTCGTGACTAAGTAATTAACTATACTTATTGACAGAGAGCCCATACATATTATATATATTAGGTCCTTACATATGAAATTGGCGTTTTGTCGTACTGGCCACTTTGACCTCACATACCTCCTCTTTGGTTAGGAATTTCAAATTCAAATTTGTACAGCTATTTACTCATGTATTTGTGCTTCGATGACCGTTATTCATTTGTTTTTTTTCTGTTTGCGTCACTCATTTTACAAAATGGAAAACTTAAAGTATCGCATTATTTACGAGTACGAGTTCCGCCGTGGCACTAGTGCTGCGGAAACGACTCAAAGGGTGAATGATGTGTATGGCGGTCATGTTGCAAAAGAAAACACAGTTCGTTTTTGCTTCCAAAGTTTTCGTTCTAGAAATTTCGACCTGCAGAACAAGCCCCGTGGACGGCCTGAGACCCAAGTTGATAATGAAGTATTGAAGGCTATTGTGGAAGCGGATCCATCGCAAACCACGTCCGAGTTAGCTGCAGGCTGCGGTGTTAGTGATATAATTCACTTGAAGCAAATTGGGAAGATTTTTAATCTTGCTTGCTTGAAAGGTGGGTACCTCACGAATTGACTGAATCAAACCGGCAAACGCGCGTCAACTGCTGCGTTACATTACTGAACCGGCACAATAATAAAGGTATTTTAAACCGAATCATTACCTGTGATGAAAAATGGATTCTTTACGATAATCGGAAGCGCTCAGCGCAATGGTTGGATCCTGGCCAGCCAGCCAAATCCTGCCCCAAATAAACTCCAAAAAAGTTACTTGTAAGAGTTTGGTGGACTAGTGCCGGTATTGTTCATTGCAGTTTTCTCAAATCTGCCAGACTATTACGGCTGATCTTTATTGTCAGCAATTGCAAACCATGATGGAAAAGCTACCGAATAAAAAACCTAGGCTGGTCAATCGTGCCACGCCACGCTACTTCACGACAACGCCAGACCACACACTGCACAACAGACGGCTACCAAATTAGAAGAGCTTCAATTGGAATGTCTAAGACATCCTCCGTACTCCCCGGACCCTGCTCCAACAGATTACCATTTTTTTCGAAATTTGGACAACTTCTTGCAAGGGAAAAAATTTAACTGATGGGGCAGTCCAAATCGCCTTCACAGATTTTATTGATTCCCGACCGTTGCTACGTTACCCAGCAATCTGATAGTGGTTTTTGGTTTAACGTCAAAGAAAATCAGAACTTAGCACTAAAAATAAAGTTCTTGAAACGACAAAGCTTTTAAATAACTATTTTAATGTCGACGAAAACCATTTACAGATAGATTTAATAAAAATAACATGTTTATTGAGATATTCGGCGTTTATTCGTACACCCTTTCAGCTTATACCTCATAAATATCGGAGCCCTGAGCCGCCTGCTTCTGACTGATATGTAGTTTTATTACATTCGATTTTATTTTTATCGAATTTTCGTTTTCCGAATTCATTTCAATTTTCCTTTGAGTATCCTTTGAGTACTTTAGTGGTAAGCTTATTAATTTTATTTTTTTATGAGTTTAAGAATATTTTATTTAGAATCGGAATAATTAATTTATTTTATTCAAATAAATAATAGTATCCTGGATAATATTCATGTGATATTATATAGCTGTTGATAATTTTAAATCGAAAATAGTCCGTAATAATTTTGCACAGCTGGTGTGCTGTTGTTGTTCACAGATAACTAAAATTAGCAAAGATTTAATTAATTTCACTTTAGAGCTTTTCGGAAAAAAGGGGTTCACTATTATGTCCCCTTATTTTAATATACATTATTTACACTTAACCTACATAGTAAAAATAATAATTAAAATTAATTTTTAATAAAAAGAAAATTAAAACAAATTTAAAAAGTTTGGTCCCTGATGCAGTGTATCTTTAACGCTGGCAGCATTTTATCGCTGTAACGCTAGCCATAGACGCACCGCATGTTGCAGCCGAGACCTTTTGTGCTCTAGAGCGGTCCCCGCACGGCGATCTGCAGTTTCCATACTAAATTCGTATCCGCAATACACGGACCGCTCGAGCAGTTCCTGAGCGGTTGGAGCTGCCGGACCCACCATACACGGACCGCTACAAGCTATTACTGCCGCGCGCCGCTCCCTCCCGCTGAGTACCAATCACTTCCTCTCGGCTTAAAATACTAACTAATTCATCAAGTGGAACCACGGACAATCTAAAGTAGTTGAAAAACTTATTAGTGTTTTCTCTCAACTGGGGATACAAAGTATGAAATATTCCATGCTGTTCTCTTATAGTCATAGTAGTATTGGAAGCATTCACATACTACAGTGTCTTCTACGTCTACGCTTGAGTAATAGTAGTAAAAGAAGCAGTGTTTCGTCATCGAAATCCATCTTGTAAATGAACTCGCATCAGTATTGTTTTGCCGTCGAAAATAACTGCTCCAAGCAGTCGTAGTCGATTGCATTATGCGGTCGTGTTGCAGCCGTGTACGACTTCAATGCGACCGCTCTACAGCAGTCTATTGCCAGCGTATTGCGATACATATTCCTTAAGTGAGGAAAGCACCAGATCTGGAGTACCGGTACTATAAAACAGGGACCAACTTAAATCTTTTATTAGCGCATTTGAATCCCACGGCCCAAGAGTCTCTACTCCAAAGGGAACAAAGTCGAAGTTGGAGGAAAGACGATATTTGAGCCGTTTATAATCTGTTATAAGATTTCGAAACTAAGTACTTATAGAAATAAGAAAATCACATAAATATATATATAGTATATCGCTGTTCTGTGGTCATAACCTTCTTTAACATAAATCGCGTTACAAAATAATATTTCTAGATAAATGAAACTATGTCGGTATATGGCACACCTATACCTTTAAATACTTACATTACTTTTATCCTTTTATACCTTTAATTACTTACATTCATTTATATGGATCAGCTAAAACTGTGGTACGTTCCCTCGTATAGTTAAATACAATTCGTTGTAGAATTTGTGACATGCAAAAACTTATCTCGCTCGTTATACGTGCGTACATTAATTTTTCGTTAGGTATTTGGTAGGGATTTTAAAATAATTATACTAATTTGTGTATGAATTGTAAATATTTTAATAAACAATTTTTCATTTTTAAAATAGCATGCCATGGATTAGTGTTCCGAGATATTAGGCGATGGGGACTATTGCAGTAGATAATTAGATCATATAAAATTAGTATTTACCTTACTAAGAATAAACTGCTAGTGTTGCTTGTCAAAGTCAAAACCTATCGATTTAGTATAATGGTATCAAAAATGTGTGTTTTGTGAAGACTTTTGATGGATGCTGTTAAGATTCATGAAACTTCCAACTGACATCTTTGTTATGACTGATACAACAGAATACAACAATAATTAATGTTAATACATTTATTAAGATCAAAATGCGGTTTAAATTGATTTATTATATTGAAGATCTCAAAGCTCTTCAATGTATAGCAAGCATTTCTCAATACATTCGAAACATCAAAGTGACAATTTCCTTTGTCTTAATACCGATACAAATCGGGATCGTGTCAAATTCACCGGAAGTAACATCAAAAGGAATCTTTGTAAAGAAAATTGATCAGTGGTCAGAAAGAGGATTCTTTTGTTTTGAATTGTTTTTCATTCATGTGTGCCATTGGAAAATATTATATACGTTTTTTTATAACAACCGCTTTAAATGGTAAATATATAAGATTGACCTTTATTAGCTTATATAAATACTATTACTATTATGTAGTAGTCAGTTGCATCTCATGTCAGTATTTAATGTTTTGTTTATATTACTTTGTATATAAAAACTGTATTTTGTATTGCTTACGTAGCTTTATCGATAACACCTGGAGCGCATATTAAAAGTTGAAAATAATAATTCACATGGGTGAGACTCATGTCGATTTGAGTTTAAGACATATCCGGCTCACATATAAAGAAATATGCAACGCCGTTAGTCGAACCCAAAACCTCAGATACTTGCCTATAAAGAAATACTTCACACCACTTAACTTGTATTATATTAATTGAAACATCGTACTGATAAATCAATTAGTTTGAAGATACAATATTAACTACATTTAACTTCCTAGCCATTTTCTTCGCACATTAGTGAAACTTTAGCAAAGTTTGGCCCCGAGGCCATTACGAAAATACTTACAGCTCATTGATTTTCCATTGTTTTTCTGCTTCCTTCCATAAAACGCTTATCGTAACGCCTGGTCGTATATATAACGTCTCCATTTGGCAGAGGCAACGAGGGCATAAAATAATAAGAACAACACTTTTCGTAGACAATGTTGCGTAAATATTATGCAAGATACAAAGAAACGATATTTATGATAAGATAGCCAAAAACCTAACAGAATAAAATAAATTCAATTTTTCTGTGTTCGGTCTTATTTGGAAATTTACGTGTTAAATAATTATTTTAAAATCTCCCATCAAATCGGTTTGGAACGAACAAAAACAATTTATATAATAGATAAATAACCCAATTAAAATTCCATAAAGTTTAATTTATTATACATTTTAAGAAAAGGTTTTCAATTTTCAGCAACTCAATGCAAAAATGCATTTTGTACATTTTGGTGTGGTTTGTATTATTTAAAAGGAACTTATTAAACTGTCAAAACATATAATAGTTGTATTTGACCTCTCTCCATACCAGTTCACAAAACTTTAAAAACACCAGGATCTAAAGCCATACAAAATCGTACCTAAATTAATAACGAGTTTAAAGTTTTGCCACACGTTCGCTTCATTAGTCAAAGTTTATAAAACTGAGCACTGCTTCCGTGAGCCAACTAAAATTGTTGCGAAGTTTTCATTCAGCTAACAATTCTTGTGGTCTCTATTATGCATAACCACTGCTGCTAATTTATAATTAACTTTGCAACTGTTGTTTGTTCATGTCTTTAAAATATAAGCTGGCCAGTTATATTAGGTCCTTACATATGAAATTGGCGTTTTGTATGGAACAAAAAGTCGAATATTTTTAAATATAATATATTTAATTAATCAAAGTATGAACCATTGTTTTCTATGCACTTTTGCCATCTCATAGGTAGTTCATTGATCCCTTTACTAAAAAAACCAGTCGGACGGGAATCAATAAAATCTGTGAAGGCGATTTGGACTGCCCCATCAGAGTTAAATTTTTTCCCTTGCAAGAAGATGTCCAAATTTCGAAAAAAATGGTAATCTGTTGGAGCAAGGTCCGGGGAGTACGGAGGATGTCTTAGACATTCCAATTGAAGCTCTTCTAATTTGGTAGCCGTCTGTTGTGCAGTGTGTGGTCTAGCGTTGTCGTGAAGTAGCAGTGGCGTGGAGCGATTGACCAGCCTAGGTTGTTTAGCCGCTAGCTTTTCCATCATGGTTTGCAATTACTGACAATAAACATCAGAACCAAAAACGAACTGTGTTTTCTTTTGCAACATGACCGCCATACACATCATTCACCCTTCGAGTCGTTTTCGCAGCACTAGTGCCACGGCGGAACTCGTACTCGTAAATAATGTGATACTTTATGTTTTCCATTTTGTAAAATGAGTGACGCAAACAGAAAAAACTAATTAATGACGGTCATCGAAGCACAAATACATGAGTAAATAGCTGTACAAATTTGAATTTGAAATTCCTAACCAAAGAGGAGGTATTTGAGGTCAAAGTGGCCAGTACGACAAAACGCCAATCTCATATGAAAGGACGTAATATATATAAAAAAATGTTTTTCCCATAATATTGTAAAATAAACTCGGCCCAAACCGGTTTAAAAGAATTCACTTTTGAGTTTTACAAATACAGATGTAATGTAATACACGTTAAGTTATAGAAATAAATAAGATCCTCGTATATATCGATAATGAAGTTTTATTTAAGTATGTAACCAACCAAAGACAAGAGAATTTCGCAAAAATACTTTACATAATAGATATGTTTACGAGTACCATGCATTGATGAGTGGCTTTAAGAGTTACAAACCCGAATCTATTTCATCATCAGTCAAAGTCTTTCAAAGTAGTTTTATTTAAGTCTCTGTTGATCTGATTTATCTATCTTTGTACATTTGTCTAATATTGTTTATAATTATCATACAGAGATAAACACTACCGATGTAAAAAACGCCTCATAGTGGTTAATAATTTTTAAATTAGTTAATATGTCAACATAATTATGTCTTCTATTAACAGTGATGTTTTTGTAATTTTAAAGTTGAAGAACTTGTTTAACTTGCATGTTATTGGCCTTGATCAACAAAATTACTATGTCAAAAACCAGAAAAAAAAACTGCACTGGAACACCCTAATTCTACTCCGAAGTATACTTAACCTATTTCAAAAATATGAATAAAAGAATCATAAAAATCGTGGAGCCGTGTCTTAGGAATGCAGCCAGAAACAACGTGACACGAGATTTATATATAATATAATAATAGATTAAATACCTGCTGCCTCTTTATTTCACTTAAATTCATATAGAAAGCAGTGTTATTCATCCCGTCCGCCAAAAGCAATTCGAACTATCGTTTGAACTCTAGCGTACGTAAAAGTTGAAAACTTTATATGTGGGCTCGTAATAAAACAAAGTTATTGTAGTTTTACGAGGGAAATCTGCGTTTTATTCTATATCGACGCTCCCGGATGTTGGTTTTATTATATTATACTTTTCAATTGCGATGAAAGTCCACACTTCTGGCGACGGAGGATTTGTGTCAATGTATTAAGTTATTGTTAACTTTATGTTTAAGCATATGGCTTTTTTTATTTAAAATAGTCTCGATAATTATGGTTGGTTATTAAGGTTATGTAAAATGTATATTTGGTTTAAAATTTTATACAATACGAAGCTTTTGCTATGAATAGTGCTCTAATATGTCATAGCCATGAATATGTGATATTTGCTTTGCAGGGTAACGGGAAATTAAATGAATTAACAGTTTTCTTTTTTATTCAAATATGGTTCAGGAAACAGATCTCTCACACGTTTTCTTAAATACTTGATTAACATATAAAATGGATACAAATAATATAATGGATTTATTTTCTATTTAAAAGAAAAAGGTGTAGGTTTTTACTTAATGACGTCAACTAAACACAAAGCAAATATTTGAAAACAAATAGAAATTTCTTTTTAAAAGAGTATTTCAAACAAGATTGTCTCTATAATGGCGATCGTAATCAAGCAAAGTTTATATAAGGCGAGAAAAGGTAAAAAGTTATTTCAAGATTGCAGCCATTCGGCTGGTCCTGAGCCAAGAAAGGTGGTACTGCGGAACCTGAATTCATTTTCTTTATTAAATTTGTTAACATAACAAAGAACTCTTTGAAGATTTTATAGGTTACAAATTATACTTTAGTCAGAAGAATGGACATTTATGAAGTCGATTTTGTTTTTTTAAATGGTGACGAATATAATAAGATATGAATTATTCAACGATATTTCGCCCTTGTAAATCTCATATTATAATGGCAGGCATTATTTGCTACGCTTTCATATCAAAACCTTTTCATTATTAGTAAGATTATTTGTTTTGACAACATGATCCATATTATTTATATTTCATAACATATTACATTGATACGCTTTCAACAGGAGTAAGAAAGAAATTGCGATTAGTTTTAAAAATAATTCAAAAATAAATTGTGCTCGAAAACAACCAACAGTACCTAAACCATTGAAACTAAACCAATAAATATATATTTATTCTAGCATGAAACCAGTCAGACAGAACCTTTTAGGTTTATTCACGGCCAAAAAGCTAGAACAGCATTGCAAATACTTGCATTTTATACTTAGTTTTAGTGAAATCCAATTTTGAGGTGAACGTAAATCCAACGATGAGTGAAACTGAATGGCCTTTTTTCTGATCATTAGTTATAAAATAACCGCAAGTTCGTTAATGGATTATTACTTCTAACATTTCTACGTCACTCGTTGGTAGGCAAAATTAAAAATTGTTTATTCGATTGCCTTTATATACTATAATAATTAAATTTTAATAAAACTTTTTTTTTGTTGTATAAATTTTTTCTATAATTTGATGTTTCGTGATGAAGGATGTCGCGTTCTTAAAATAATAGGGCTACAACCCTATGTCTTTGTGAGGATCTTGGTCTTGGCATGCATCCTTTCTCTTGACAATTTATTTGACTGACACCATTCGATATTTGGGTTTAGGACACACAAGTTTCCTCACAGAGTTTACCTTCACCGTAGTAGTAAGTGTTGATTTTTCAGAAAATACAATTGTGCAACGCCATGATTCGAAAGCAAGAAGTGAGAGTTTGTGTTCCATGCTTGAGTCATTAGGATAACACAAATTTTTCTATAAAAAACAGCTTTTTAATTCGCGTATAGGTTTATTTATATAACTAATAACTAAAAAGCAATTAGTTGTTAACACGGTCAACCAACAGCTCTTCAGCTTTACAATAAACTTTTCTAGTCTAATCGCAAATAAGCCTAACTTACTTCCGTATCCTTAAAGATAAAAGGTATACATAAATTAGTGAACCTAATCCGTAACATACATATCAGATAACGTTAAAGTTCAGCTAAGTCAGCTCGGCAGACTAATTTCATTAATCCACTGATTGGATTTGCAGAGCCGTGCCAAATCAGACTTTTCACTGCGCTTCACAGACAGACTTGATTACATAAGTGTAGATTAATTAACGTATGGACTTAGTTTAATATATCCTGCGCCATTTTGCATTTAAAGTTTATTGCATGCGAACATCAGTCGAGGTGATTAATATTTGCGCAATAAACAGCCTCGTAGCGCGACTTGTAGTAGAGCGGTCGAACGTTGGCTGGAAACCAATGTATTGTTCTTTATGTGTGTGTAATGAATTCGAAATGTGGATCTCTTCATCATAGCATTGACATAGCAACAAGGCCGTATAAGCTAAGTAAATGGCAATGGGTGGGGAAAAAGTCATAGGTTTTAGATATAGAACATTGAAATATCACTACCCAAAAATATGTATGTTATATGATCAATGATAAACGCAGAAATATATCTGTCCTCTTGTTCAGAGAGCTTTGTTTCACAAAAAGCATGTATATTTGTTGATAAGGAATTTATAATATCCAATGCGAACACTTGCCTGATAAGACTAGGTTATATTTCCAAGAAGCACAACTATCCTTGTGTTTCGCGGCTTCATGGTTCCTTCTAACTCCAATATTAGTAACTGGTATATTGGTATAACGCTATGTATAATTAAAACGACCTTTACCATAAATAAGACTCCATTAAGCTATATTAACAAACCCAGACTTTGAAACTAATATTACGATTGTAACGAGTTATTAACATCTAAGTTATGTGTATATCAGGGAGTTAAACTGAATTCCAAAAAAAAAAATTTTTAAAACAACTTTTAGTGTATGCTATTTCAGTTCCACAGACAAACAAACATAACTAAACGAACATCTGTAAAAACAAATTGATAATCAATAATATAATTTAAGAAATATAATTATTTCTTTACATTATCGGTTCTTTGCATAGGTACTTATATTATAAAAAGGAATTAATTTATTAATCATTTTAATACATATACCAATCTTTTATAAGACATAAATTGTTTATAAGTTATTTCTCCTTTTTCCATTTCCTTCTCCATATGAGCAATCGTACATAGTTAAAAAATTTTAACAGTTAAGCGCTCATGTCCTTGAGATACCAATTTAATTTAACATATAAATCCTGAGTATTCAAACTGAAGGGTATAAATCTATTATTAGAGAACAATTACTATACTATCAAGGTTGGTAATCTGTTTAAATCTAACCTAAAGCTTGTTCAAGATAGTTCCACCACATTATAGTTGGATGATAAAGAGCGTAAGTTCGAAATTGAAATAATGGAAATTAAGCATTTAAGTATAAAACCTACTTCACGCTTATGTCATTATTTCTGCTCCTACGAGCTTGATATGATAATAAACATCTCAGTGCCGCTACAACCTTCTACGTCTAAGCCTCAGATTGCAAAATGATCAGAATTCTGTGAGTGACACACAACGCCGACTTTTTGAGTCCAAGGCCTACAGGTTTACTTACGATGTTTTCCTTCACAGTATGAGCGAGTGTTAAATGCGCACATAGACAGAAAGTCCATTGTTACACAGGGGATGAAAGTCACACACTAAAATAACTATACCAATATATAACTACGTCAAACTCTTTGTATGAAACATATAATAGTTGAGAAACGCGACAACGGCGCTATGGCGCTTTACGCATGCTAAAATCTTGATTCAAGTTCTATCAAAGCTTCATTACTTTTGACTTTAAACGGCACGCAACAAAATATTGTAACTAATAATACGTGTTGGAATAAAAACCTAAGACTGACTTTTACTTTTGGCTTGGTACCAAAGTTTTGTAGTCAAATAATAACTATATAACTTGGAAAATCTCTAAAATAAATAGCTCCCGCAAAAGCTATCAACGTTGGAAAGCTTTTTAAAAGTTCTTAAGATGAATAATTTAGAGCTTTTATTTTGTTTCGTAACAAAATCTAGAATTGATTAAAGGTATAAAAGATCTAAGATAGATTTTTTTGTTAATAGAGCCCATATTCCTTAGGTATATAATATAAAAGTGATCGATATATATATGTGTTAAAAGCTTATATTTAATAAGTTAAGCTTTTTATTTAAAAAAAATAACAGTTCACCTTTTAATGATCACTTCTGAAAATATTTTCAGAAATTTTGTTTTGTTACTTTCAAACTTTACATTGATGTTATAATGAAGATAACCTCAAAAAATGTTTTAACAAAAAATGTTCAGGCTGTTAACGATGCTGAAAAAATGATATTAATTACACAAAAGGGTATCAATTTTCTATTTTTAATATTCATTTTATTATGTCGCTTCTTTGTATTAGGTTCTCTTCTCTATAGTTTTGCAGTGTATATAACTAATTAGAAAACAAAAATACCAAAGTTTGCTTATGTTTGTTAGACTTTATGGTCCACTGTTTAACAATTTAAGATAAAGAAACAAATAAGTCTTGTCATGGAATATTGAATAAGACAATTATTCATAACGTAACAATTATGGATACATAAATTAAACACAGTTTTGTTAAGCAATATTGTAAGTTTCAATATTTATTTCACAAAGCTTACGACGCAAAGAATACTTATATAAACACGCTATACAACTGCTAATGAACTGAGGGATTATTGTAGTCTATCTCAACGTAATTTATCTAGTCAAGTGAAGTCTTCAAATGCGAAAAAATGACTGATAAAAATACAAAAGTTTTCCCCTGAAAAACCTTCTAAAGGTCGGATGAAAAATGAGAATCACTAACAATACCTAAGTGATGAAAAGTATAATGAAGATCATTTATTATTCGGTATACTCTATAGTCTATGTACATACTATGTATAAATGTGATTGTACGTCGACGATTCCAGTTAAAACTAAGCAGCGAGCGATGAATATAATGAAGTATAAAGTATGGTTTTTTAAAGTTCGGATAAATTCAGTGGGCAGCTGCCACTGGGCTGGTACCACACAGGAGCGGTGCGCTCAGTTGTAGAACGACGAATGTCGAGGTGATACGGATGGTATTTTGTATTCTGCGTATTGTTCATTTTTTTACATCTTTATACCAACAAAAAACATCTGTGATTATGTAACGAATTATTGCCATACATAAAGTTTTGTTTATTATTTAACTCTTTATTGTATTACAGATAAATCTATAATATACGTACATACAGTAAAATGTTAACACTTAAATCATTAGAAGTGCAACGGGCTGTCTCGCCCCTTTAAACCATCTCTTGGCATCCACTATAAGAAACAAAAAAATAAAATAAATGCCGTGTGTGTTATTTTTATGTGAGTAGTATAATATACATTAAACGTAATGACCTGATTATAAATTTAAATTATAATTGTTTTATAAGGATCAATTTAATAAATGAAATTTCAGGTTAAATAAATTAAGTGCTACACAAATAACAAACGAAAAATGGCCCCTTTTTTCCGAGGTGAAACTTTTTTCAACAGACATAGTCCAGTTATTACAAGTACTAAGAAAATTCGAAAAGCCATTTTCCCAGTGGCGTGGTTATGACATAGTCATGCAAATACGCAATTGAGTGAGATTGGCAATCTGGTTCAAGTGCTCTTAGAGTCTAATAACTATCTTATGAATTATTATGAGGTAGGTGCGAGGGGCGTGACGAATGCCACTTTGAGTGTTAATTGGTGAGGTTGATGGCTTAAGTTTGATGGCTATGATATTAGTTTCTTGTGTTCAGCGAGCGTAGTTATTGGTAGATAAGCTATATCTTTGAAGCTTCAAAGGAGCAATAAAAACATTTATATTATATAGAAGAAACCAATTTACACATTATTTTAGAGGCTCACTTGTTTTCTTTCTATAGTATGATAACATGGTACCTCCTTCAAGATAATTTAAATTTACCAATTCTCTGCTATATTTTGTTCACTGTCTACTTGTGTTAAATTGCTTTGTTTGTCCCATTCGTCTTGTCTATATGTCTTATGTATATATTTGCACTTCTTATTTTTTTTTCTCACATTGCTTGCCTAGAAGATATCGCTCAAGCGTTAAGGCCGCCAGTTACCCTCCTTTTCATTTAAGTATATCACCTGTATTATATTTACGTGTGCAACTAAGCGTTGATAAATAAATAAAAAAAATATTACTATTACATATTTGTATCCAAATAATGTGTACTATGGTTTAGTATGCAGTTCTTAACACCAAGTACGTGCCTTCGAACTTTCTCACTCTGGGCTGTGTACTAATGGGGTTTTCGTTTTAAAAAACTTCAAGAGGCAACGGCATGTCTCACGGCAAATGATGTATGTCGGGAGCAGAATAATACAAGAAAACAGCTGCCCAAAGTCAAGTCCCATAAATGTATACAACATTATAATTACTATATGAATTTAAATTCAAGACGTAAATGATCTTCAAGAATATTTTCAATAACCCACAAAGCGTATTCATAACGACTACTAAAGTCCCAAAGCTTTAACTTCGGGACAAATGTCGCTATCGTTGAAATTAGACTTTAAGCTTCTTAGCGGTGAAATTTTATGAATAACAAACAAAACAATTGTTATTTGTCAACTTAATGAAGGTGACATTTTAATAACCTTTTCCGTATTTATAGGATTTTATAAAGGAATATTTATTAAAGATTAATTATTTAATTGCAATATCTTACTCGTTTAAGTAATCTAACATTTGAGACCTTTGCTTGGAAGGCACACTATTGTGTTACTAGGAATGCAAACCATTAGTATGGAATACCTTAAAAGTGATTAGTCTTCTTGGTAGAGCATAGTGGTATATTTAAAATGATGTGAAAATTAAGTAATTAGAAAATAAATTAAGACTTCTTATTTGACGTTTATAAATATACAAAAGTTACCACCATGAATTAATGGTAGTTAATTTTCAAAACCATGCAAACGACAGGAAGCTCCCCTAATGTTAAGTGATCCGTCGCCCATGGACAATTTCAATGTCAGAGGGCTCGTGAGTGAGTCGCCGGCCCTTGATGATAAAAAATACACGATATCTTCCTTTACGTTTTTTCAAGGGCCGTCGACTCATTGGTCAAAATTTTTGATATATCAATTTAAACCTATATTTTGCCAAAAGTAAAACGAAGCTCCAACACTTTACAAGCTGTGAATTATTTTATTTGATGATTGTTATTCAAGCTAATATTAATCCTAATTTTATTAATTCAAAGGAACCTATTTATGTTGTTAATTAAAGTCAGTATTTACTGAGACACAATTTCCCAACGGGAAACCTCACTGAAACGTTTGCGTATCAACCGATTCGACCATCAACACCACTGGGGGTTGCAACTAAGACAAAATATAACAATTTATATTCAGGACCTGAGCTACCATTACGTTCAGGCCATTTTCGGGCTAAACTTTCTCGATTGTAGGCCCAATTAATGTGACGATTAAACTGAATGAGGTTAGAGGCGCGAACAGCCAATTTAGATGAGATGTGATCGGAATTCGGCTTCGACATATTGATTGCAGACATTCAATCATTCTGAATGCCTTTGTAGCTTGATTTGTTTAGTTAATGATCGGAGTTTAATTAAATTAGAAACTTTTGTTAAAGACGGTCACGTTATATTATGATTCATATTGAGATAACGAATTAAATAAAGAATTATTCATCAGACTCACATTTTTGTTTAATCACACGAATTAGTAATTTGTAATTTATAGCTAGTAATCCACGTGTGTATTTATTTTCTTAGTGAAGAAGTGTAGACTACAAGAGATACCTAATAAAGCGAAAAATTAATTGTACAAATGAGTCAAAACAAATAGGTTTCGAATTGTTAGTGAAACTTAGATTAACCTAATACGGATAATAATATCAGAAACATCGCGAGTACGAAGCCTTTTAAGAATAGTTTTTTTTTGTTTTCAGTATTTTGGAAATACTACAACTGTACTCTTTGATTTACGACAAATCTATTTAATGTTTATTGAGAAAAATCTAGCTTTTGTTGGAATATGTTTCTGACGGCAAAAAAATTCATATGTGAAACACGTACCTGTAAATTAACAAACGGTGCATCGGCCATGACAGTGGGTACAATAAATCCACCCTCACCGGTAGACATGTCGATATCCTGGCTGTATATATCAGTTTCGTCATCGTATAACTTCACCCTGACTCGAACTCGCTTCTCTGTACTCACTGCTTCTACCTGATAACAAATTATTTATAAATTTAACAGTAATTTAATCTTATGTCCTATTTGAAGAAGAATTATCTTAGAGATGACTTTGAAATCTCAGCAAACAATACACGGCCATGCATTTGATTTTTCTATCAAATTAAAAAAAAAACATTCAAAATATTTCCTATCTTAATTTCAAAATTGGAGAACACCGAAAATCATTGTAACAAGATGTTGTGATCAAAGTACAAGCGTGTTAAGTATGCTTACGTCTGTCATCTTAATATATAAAATGAATTCTGGTTATTTGCACACTAATACTAATAACTTAAAAACGGCTCGACCAATTGTAATGATTTTTATTTAAATACATTGGAAATTTAACGATAAAAAGAAAAAAAGTTCATGGGTTTCGTAACAGTCAAACATATGATTATACATAATATACTTTATGTATTAACGTGTGAACATATTTTAAGTAAAGGCTACAAATCGCTAAGATATTAAAATAATGGCGTTTTTTATATATTATATATAGTATGTCACATAATTATACGTGTATTTCTGTGTTAATTTCTCGATAAAGTGGACATTAAATATTAATTATTTTGTATCTATTGTACTTTTATAAAATTGTAAATTAGGTTCAGAAAATCTGTAACTATACATTCATTGACTGTTAGATAGTACGAGGTTCACCGGGTCAGCTAGTACTCGTAAGTAATAGCCACATGTACGGTATATAAATTGAAAAGTCCAGATTAATTATCTCTTATTATATTCAGACTTAGACCATTTACCTGCACATTGTCATTGAATATAAATAAATATAAAACCTTTTTTTAGATTCAAATTTATCATCCACGGTTTTAATTTCGTATTATATTTAATAACTAAATATTATGAAGTTACCTACATATTATACAAGATCAAAATAGAGATGGCATATGACACTGAAAGCTTAGATAAGCGCCGTCAACCGTCTTAAAGCCAGTCTAAAATGAAAACGATATTGCGGGTTCATCTTTAATTAACCCATTAAGTGCGGCCCGACCTGGCTTAGTGCCAAAACCTTTAGCGACAGTAGTCTTTACAGGTACAACGCTTACCTTCCCGTATTTTAGGGTTAAAAGTGGTTTTAATTTAGGCGGCGAGTGTAAAATGAGTTTTGTTATATTTATTAACAATGTCTATATTGATATTGTAATATTGATTTTTACAGGACCGGTTGTACCAACAAGCATTAATATTATGTACATTTCAAAGTGAGAGATGGCGCAACTCATGTCAGTAATGTTTTATCATCATCACTGAGTAAAATTAGTTTCGTTATTAATTTCTATAATATCATCAAAAAATTTAAATTATAAATAAATTGTTCTTTATAAACATATTTATTTATTCAATCAGATATCTTTCTAAACTAATGACTTTACCAAGTCTTGCCATAAATACTGTTACATTTTGTTTTTCTTTTTTCAAATTATTTTGAATTTGGAACACGTACATTATTTTCAAAACTTTTTTCGATTTTGCGCCAATTCACATATTTGTGCGTGGTCATTTTCAAATTTCAATGGGGTGTGAATGAAACAGGATTGCAGTGATCGCAAGTTCACAAAGTGGGTATGCAGCCGTCGGTCATATTCCAGACACTTTAAATGATTGGTATCAGCCGTATGTTAGTGTATGGTACTATCAATAGATACAACACTACGTCTGTCGTCAATCAATCAATATTTACAATAGAAGAGAGTGGAACAATCAAAACGCCTTCTATCGCGATACCCAGGTGAAAAGCACAGAAATATCCTCGTTACCAATAAAAAAAAACACGATTGAAGAACACAAGTGATAAAGTGTACGCTCACAGTTCTAAAGAAGCTGCTCAAGTGGACGGAAAGGTACAACGTGGTCGTCATTCTGCTTCAGCAATGGTTTGCTGTGGTGTGTCTTATCAAGCAGTCACAAAACTACATTTTTTGAACAAACCTTCCTGGCGTAAAACCTTCAGACAAAGTGTATAATGCATGAACTACCCAAGCCTGGCTTGAAACCAACGTTCCGGACTTTATAAGAGCTGCAGACAAGCCCTCATCTAGCCCAGACCTCAACCATTTAGACTTTAAATTATTGTTGAGTTTAGACTTTAAAGTATCATTGAGTCGCTTAAAAAATCTTTGATACAAGCAGTGGCGAAATATCCCTTGGAAACAGTTCGTCAATCCATAGATTCCTGGACAAACAGATTAAAGGCCTGTATAGAAGCCAAAGGTGGCCATTTCGAATAGAATATCTTTAATAAATATGTACAACCTTCATAGTGTATGGTACTATGTTAGTGCGTACCTTTTATATATATATATTTATTTAGCACGTTACGTTAGCATTAGATCACATATAGAGGAGCTAAGCAATCAATCATTGCCGTATATTTAGCAATAACTCAAGTTGTATGAAAGAATCACATAACAAAATCTTTATTTCCGCTGTAATTTATTATCCAAAAAGACACAGTGAATAGAAAATTGGTAAGATGGACGGAGTTATTCTGTTATTAATCTTATTCAAAGAGTAATTTATAATTGTTCTACTACAAGTAGATTATATATAAATTATTATATAAGCTAAAAATAAAAAAGATGAAACTAACTAAGATGAAATTTGAATTACCAATTTTCATTTGCAAAATAAACTCAGGCATTTCACACAAGCAAAGGATGGCTTATAAGGTGGAAAGACCTTTTGGGTAAAAGAAAACCAGAGAGGCTTACGTAAAATGGGACGATGAAACCCAAAATATTGCCCACTGCAACTGCTTGTTTCGGGAAACCTAATCAAGGGAAAACTGGTCCTATTGGATAAACTTTATCTTGAAAGGTGACCTATTACTAATATAAATTAAGATAAAATTATACAAACAAACTAATTTTAACTATTGTGCGTTTTTTTTTGTAAGGAATCTCGCTGTTGGCCTTAAGGGTCTTTACAGCTTAGCTTGGGCCGTCGCGGGGTGTGTTGTGAAAAATGATGCAAAGTACAAAAGGTACCTTTAACTTGGTACTGCAAGTACTAATTCCTACATCAACTTTTCTATTGAGTATCTAGTTAAGATCACTTTGCATAAAAAATTTGAATGTTCTGCAGATTGCAGTCGTTTCTACACTGAAACTAAATGCTTAAGTATATTCTCCTCGTTTACTGATACAAGGCTGGGATAACAAAATCTTGATTTACATTTTTCGATCGTTTCACGACTTAAAAAATCCATATGCATTTTCAATGCAAATAAATTGAGGTTAAACATATTCAAATATGCAAAAGTAAATACTAATATAAGGCAATCCGACAATATGTGCACGATACTTTAACCAAAGTGAAAGCGTTTTTGATAATACATAAATTCTTTTTATATAAAATAATATGTTTAATATAATTTTAACAGGTATTGTTGCGAGGTTATATTAGTAAGACAAAGTGTTAATTTCTAAATAAAAATATAATTCTCCTTCATCATTATGACTCTATAAAAAATTTATATATATTTGCCATTCGGCCGTATAATATTCAAAGCTAGCTTACCCTTCCAACAAATGGTAATCCAGGTTTGTATCTACGTCGCATACTGTCAGCAAACTTAAGTTCTACAGAGTGTTGTTCCGCTGCAGGTGTCGCTGGTGTCGTGGCGCCTGGTCCAGACCCAACGGATAGTTCCACATGCGCTGAACCACCACCGCAGTTTGCTTCAATTGTCCAAGTTCCTGCTTGGGCGCCCGCCGCAATGATGGCTGTCACTTTTCGAACACCTGTAAAATAAGTTTAGATTTAAGTTACTTTCGTGACATTTAATCTCATAAACTAATTCATATACAAAATATAGAAATTTATTTTAAATGTATATTTGTGTCTGGTTCTTGTATTGTTAAGATTTTCATTAGGAAGTTCAATCCCAAATTGGAAACTTATCTTCTTCATACTACAACACTTACATAGCTTAATTATGTAGGCTAATAATAATATATGATATTTAAAACGTACATATTAATCAGATTAAAACGAACTAAAAAAATACTTTTGCCTTAATTAGATCAAAAACTTATAAAGTGTGTATAATTTTATTTTTGAAGTTCTGTACATTACTGCTTCATTCACATAATAATCGAAAATCGGAAAGATTTCATCATTGTGCTTGTCATTGTATTTGTCATATGGATACTTGTATTTTGTTTACTATATTTTAAGTCTTATCAATATCAATATAAATAGCTTGTTTGTGTAATACTCATATTCGGGACTCATGTATGCCAATAACGTATTAGGTTTCACTAAGGGGAGTAAGGTTAAGTGTCGTCTTTAAATCGTACTGAATTACAGCTACAAATTTACATCTCAAAATTGTTTACTGATTGTGATTTAAAAATCCTATTGTACCTAGAAACGCATCAATGTATAAAGTGTCACCGAGGAAAAGGTTTAAAAGAACAAGCGCGAGGGGAAGAAAATAGTTAATATCAAGCGAAGTCTGAACGCCATATTGAAGCGTAACAAAAGCCAGATTTTTCTAGGGACCCGACTTCCATACGATCGAAGATTGCACTACAAAGGCTTTAAAGCAACAACTTTGCCTTTCGAGCAGTTTGGTAAACATAATGGTACTTATAAAATAACAATGTCGATCAAGATTTTTTATTAATTAATTCTAAACTGAATAGTTTGTTTCGTTTACTTTACATAAACAATTTATTCAAATAAAAATATTATGTTGATAGTAATTTTGACAAGAAGTTGTGGAGGAAGGATAGTGCCTAAAGGGAGGATCCTCGTCCAGTCTGGATGAATGGCCTGAGCGGTCGGTACAACTTCATTAGCGTATCACAGTGATTATAACCGTACATTACAAAAATTATGTACCACAAAGAACGGTTCGGTGGGCGTCGATACACAATCTTATTCTAGAATAATAAGTCCTGAGTATATACCTCGTTACAATGTCTTCTTACCAGGAATAAAGGCACACAATATTATCAGCCGTAAGGATTTGGAGAAATTCTATTAGTTTGGGAACAAAGAGAGATTGGACTGATACCTTGCCTCACGATAGTTCTCAAAAACGCACTAAACACTGACTATAAAATTGTAAATAGTGGACGTAATTCTTATCAATTATAATTAACAATAAGCATGTATCAAAATAAAAATGTGTCTAACGTAACCCGAAAATTGAAATTATGTATTTCGAACATTAGTTCTCCGCTACACTGTTATATTATAAAAATACCCCTTCCAAAAGCATAACGGGTAGTTCTAAAAGGCCGGTAACAGTCTGAGAACGCATTGAGAGTTTCTATGGACGACGGTATCACTTAACATGACTTGCCTAAGCCTGCCCGTTTGCTGTTCTATAAAAAAATCTGGACCTACTTAAATACGACTACTAATAACCTAGAATTACGTAAGCATTTTTCAATTTAGAGAGTCAGCGTTTTAAACTGTGATAGTTTTAATAAACTTCGTAAAACTTTACAGTTAAAGTCCTTTATAAACAGTGGATCCATAATTATTAATATATATCAAAGGTCCACCGAACATCAAGTCAAAACCAGCTGTTTACGCCCCGCAAAATTTTTGCTATGACATGTGACTTTAAGAGGGTCGGCTATTTATCAAAGGACCCGCTGACAGCGAGTGACGTCGTCACGCTGTGTTTCTCATTAATTTGTTGAAATGTAAAGGCAAAACATTTTGTTTTAATTTACAAGAACAAAGCTCGCTGAAGGGTGTGTTTTTTTTAACTTAATTACGTAAACAAGAAATCATTAGCAGTTTATATTTGAATGACTTAGTTATAATTTTTACTTTGTTATTTTTTACGTATTTGCATTGCGTAAAAATGTATTCCATTAGTAGTGTAGTTGAGTTTTGCTTTTTTATTAAACTACATATTTTATAATACATATATTTGATTATTTTAGTTATGTTACTAAGCGTGTTTGATTAAATTGCTGCTCATTCTACATGTTAGCTGGATATTTAAGAATAAATATATGTATGATTTATTAACAAAAAATAATAATAGTTATACCTAAGGCCCTTATAGAGTTTTTAAAAAATACTTTTGTTTGGAAATGAATTGCGCCGTTGTCACTTAAAAAATATTTTTTAAACGTCAGACGTTTTATAGAACACGAAATAAGTTCTGGCAAGATTTTATTGATTTTCCGAACTGAAATCGTCTCTGAGAATCTCTGTAAATGAGTACAGTATATTTCAGACATTATACGCATCTCATTGCACCGTGTGATCTCAAACTTGCTTATTCAACCCGTTTTTTCTACTATTTAATAATATATAAACATTTTGTTAAAATTAAATATTCGTGTTCAATATTTTCACTTAAAATAATAGAAATTCTAAAGGCGTATTGTCTCAGGTAAATTCCTCGTAGCATAGCATCCACTTATTCAAAACCATATCACATAACCTCAGATATAGTATGAGAAGGGTCTTGTAAACATGGCAAGTGAAATCTGAACGCGTGTCAGGTAAGCTATATGATCCTTTTTAAGAAATTCCCCAGGTTATTCCTTTTGATAAATCTATGCGGGCGCTGAGTTCTTCATTGCCTTTTCCCGTAGAGTAAATTTAGTTTTATCTACAGAAATGTATGGAAGGTTTTTTGAGAAATACTTATGTAATAACTACGTCACAAATAATTAAAGACTATTTTCGTGGTGTATAATCGTTTGAAATTGATTATTAATCGTTAAATGGTTGACCCATTTAAACCTATAACCATATATTATAGATATAAACTATAAATGTTATCGGGTGGCACTTGATTGAATTTGATGTGGGTTATTTTTTAAACTCTGTGACATATAATGACATTGGCAGCTGACATTACGGCAATACTCTGACATATTAAATATAATCTCCAATCCAAACTAAATGGTGTTTGTGATCCAAACTAAATATGTTTTTTCGACACGTATAAACTAAATTTAATTATTTTCTTTAAAAGTGTATTAATTTAATGAAACTTCTATAAACAATAATGACATCCGTGTAAATTCCTTTAAAAATTTGAAAAACTTTTGAAAGTTTGCAAGTAAATTGTATCTTTATCAACTATAATGTTTTTAGGCTTCTCAATAAATCAGGTGGGTCATATGTCAAACTCATAAATTATAAATTAAATGTTATATGTAAGTGAAGATAGGCAAAAATAACTCAAAACTAAATTTGTTAAGTCGTATTTCAGCTCGTGGATTACTTTTGCCCTTCTATCCTACGGAAACGAATGTAAAATAAACTTTGCAAATCGACTGCTTTGTCCCATCGAGATTTCGGTCATAATTAACTGTTTGAATTAAGTTGCCAAGATTTTTTTAGGCTTTTCAGAGACCGGCGTTTGTATAAATTATTAATTAAAGTAACAGAACCCTGCTATTATGACTATATATTTATAGCTAAATATAACTGTAGAAGATACAATTATAATTTATATAATTAGTGAACATTCGCTATCAAATGATAATGTCTTTAAATCCACAATAACAGATATTACTTCAGTATTTTATTCATTATTTTTATAGGTAATATTAAAAAATACGGAGGATTAATAAAGCGGAGACGATTAAAACTAGATGAAGTGATAAGAAGCATTTCGATCATATTCATAAACGGCAGTAATGGCAGAAATACAGATAATTTATTTGAAAAGTGATTCAAGAATGTTAAGTTCACAACATTCGACAGAGAAATAGTATATTGCGATTTAAAGAGAGATACTTATTTGGTACTTGGTACAGTACTATGTATTACACATTCAAGAAAATGAACGACATCTTGATTAAAATACAATCAATGTTTGAATATAGAACGCAATCACTTTCATCAGTTATTTCTTTAAGCGCACTTGGATATAGTCAAACTCAAAATAACTTAAACAAGTACACTTTTGAACGTCAACAAAAAGATGTTAAATTGATTCTAAATTTACATTTACTACCAGTTCGCAAGTCAAGGGTGTAGAGCGGGCAAGAAGACCTGGCAAGCAACTCTTCGCCACTATTTTTAATGAGAAGTTTTTGAGTCATACAAATTGTTTGAACTGGAAACTCTAAAAAACTCTTTTTGGGTTAAAAAACGTCGTGTGATTTTAAAAATAGTTTTACCCCCTCAGCAACGTTAGAAATATTCATACAAGTTTGTAACCCACTCCCGGCACCCACATCGTCTGCTTCAATAACAAAAAAGATTTCTCGAATTTTCCGAAAAGGTGTATTATAAAGTTATTTTGTGAATGGATCAATACGTAAGTACGCAGTATGTACAAAGCGTACATGACAGCCTCAATCTTTATACATAACTTTATCTTTTGTTTCGTAAGTATATGAAAAGCTTCATAATTTTCAAATAGATAGAACAACGCTTGTTGCAACCATATTGAATGCAATAGCTGTCAATATCACATAATTCTATTGATATTTAACTGTATACTCAACAGTATTGTGTTAAATTCAAATTAATGTATGCCAATTAAACTCGGGGAAGTTAGATTTACAAAGAGCTATTCATAGATTGTTCATCATACGGTCACTAATTGGCGCATGTTATCTAACTTATACAAAGCACATATACAAATATAAGGTTTATTGTGTGTACCTTCAAACCGTTGACTGGTTTACGGAATAAATTAATAAGGTTATAGGAGCATGATAATGTGACTCCTACATTAAATTTATAAGGTACTATATATATATATATATGTGGACCCGACAGATGTACTATCTTTACCATGAATATTAATTTCGAATTAGTATGATTAACTAAAAACATATTTCAGAAACAAAGTGTTATAAAACATTCTTTGTTTCTGGCGCGTATAAGGTTACATCAACAAAGTTTGAATTGTAAAAGCGCTATGCACTAAAAACCAATATGTTAATATTTGACCGTGAAATAGGGATTCATTTATATAGATGATTGTTTGATATCATCCATTTGCGGCACGCTTAAGAGTTAATATTGATCGGATCTGGTATTCAGTTACATAGCTGCAAAAATAGTAAAAAAATGTTTGATTTTAATCATATATATATTTTTATGTCGGTAACTAGCACTCCTTAATAAAATCAATTGCTAAGAAGCATTTCGATCCCGTCAGCTTTCTCACATAAGGACCTATGATGCACAGATATGTCGACCTCATAACATGCCTATTATTGCGTCGGGAGATAATATGCTATGATAGAGGAGATTAATAAAACGTTAGAAATATTTCTGAGATATTTAACTTGAAATGGCCCTTTGTACATATTGCTTAGAAGTTTATTTTCAGCGACTTCCCTTAACCACAAAATGCAAAAACGAGTTTAAATTTATCTCAATTTTACGGAGAATCTTAATTAGCACACGGTGTTTCATAAACTTAATATACGCCTGAAATAAAGAATATCCTTTACTTACAAAATGAGACAAGATTAATAACATTTAATAGTAGCTTATTAGGGACTTTGTAAGTATCATACCTAAGACAATTACAAAACCACATTTACAGTATAGTAACAGTACATAAATGTATAGTCTCAATGTAAGCAAATTTTGCTACTAAGTAGAGTAATAATAGAGTAGAATTAATTGACTTTACGAATATTTGTTAAACGATTTCAGTATAGTATTAGTTATATGCACCTGCACCAATCAGTTTTCACTTAGAAAACTCATTTATCCGAACGAAATGAAGCTTTTGGTGGAGGCAACTTCAGGAAGCGGCAACAATAACAAAGTTACTTCGCAATTAGAGGAGGATTGTTCACGATATACCAATATAACTCGATCCGCTATGCATTGAAACATAGGGTGTATATAAAGCGTTGTTATGCAATATCTGATTTCTAATAAAACAAAAACATATATTATCTTAGCGATGTCATTCGACATCTATGTAACCTAATTATATAATTTAGAAATACATGAACATCTTTTACATTGTTATTTTTAATGTGTATCACGTTTCAAATAATAACAGTCAACCATACGTTATCTCTATAAAAACAAAACAGAAACTTTCTATTTGACCTAACCTAACTTTTTTGAAGAAAAGGCGTATATATTCTACGAAAAGCGTGGGTTTTAAATATATTTACATTTCAAGGTTAAGTTTTCACGAAATCTAAAGCAAAACTCGACTTAGCCGAGTGAGGAGTTTTCTTCTATAAAAGCCTTTCCATGTCATCTCCAAGTGAACCCGTGTCAAATTTTGATAGATTGGATTTGCCTTCCACGCCTCGCTGACTTATTACTGATATGTTATATGCTCCATTAGACGAAAATTAATATTTTTGAAAACGCATACATTTACAAGTCACAGCTTAGAACATTAAGAGTATAATTTTTTGATTAATAATAATAATGGTAGATAAAGGGGGGAGGGTAAATAATTAATATAAATAAAGTTTTTAAGCGCAAAATATTATGAGAAATATAGAAAAAATACTGTTAGCTTAAAACTATTAGACATAACAAAATAGCAAATTTAAATACTAATTAAGTTTTAAAACGTCTTTAAAAGTCTGAAAAAACAGAAGAAGATTATCAATTCGATGTTTTTTATTATTACTTAATTTATTTACAAACTTGCAGATACCGTATTGTAGTCTTCGGGCCATTTCCTAAAACTTTGTTATTACAGGAAGATCTGATACGGCGAATAGTAAAAATAAAATATCATTAAACAAAAACTAAAACATATCTCAAGAGAAACGTAAGACACCTTTCTTAATTCGTTTCGTTGATCCGACGAGCATGGGCTGAAGAGACTTTCATATTCGCCGGGAATCAAAATAATGACGCAAATAAAATGACGCACTGAATCAAACAATGGACCTACGTGTGCAGCAATTGTATATATTTTACTATAATGCTTATAACCTGGAGGTAGTGAACTGGACTACCGTAGAAACAATTGTTTCAGGACCCACAGAAAACTCTCTTTTCTTTCTATTGAGGGATTACGTGACTTACAAACTCTAGAAAAAGGAATTAGAATTATCTCAGACTATTAAGCCAAATGCGTCTTATAACGATGACCGCAGAAATAGTTTGGCCTCCTTAACCATGACAAGAAGCCCTTTGAAGTAAATTACTCGGAATAGTTGTCCGAGTCATTTGCGGTCACTTAATTCTTGTTAGTTAATGTCACTTTCTAACAAAAAATTTAGGATGTGAAACAGAAAATCACTAGGTTTAGTTTTTGAATTTCATACTTTGGTACAGTGGTTTCGATTATAGCGAAGGGTAAAGCGTAAAACCATTAAGGCAATTGCCGAAATTAGTTTTATATAATCTTTATGCAATCTATTTCTCGAGATTGCATTTGTATTGAGAGAAAGACAAAAAAAATTAAGATTTAAATTTTGATAAAAACGTTTGATATTCACATATCGACAGGGCAGGGGCTGGCTGTTTTAAGCAAAACTGGCGGGTTATGCTAACCGGGGTTTATATTCCACGTTATACTGATCGTCAATTAATTGTTAGATTTATATCACTTACTCTGTATAATAAATCTGACATAGAAACATGCAAGGAAGGAAGAAGTTAATAAATTTCCACTTCATTCTTGTATCGTTACCCTTTTGTGTATCACTATACTTAAAATCATTGAGAATAAAATAAATTTAAAAATAATCCTGTTGGTATACAGTTTCAGATGAGGCAATAACTCTGCTCAATATCATACGGAATTAAGACAAACAAATAAATAAGTTATTTTGATATACAGGCCAAGCTTTTTTAGGTGTTTTTAAATTTTTTACAATATATTTTATACGAAAAAAACAAAAAATTTAGATCTTTACAGATAATCTTTACAGTCTCAAACAACTTTACCCTAAACTATAAATATTTGAAAACAATTTGTAATAGGAAATTGAATCTGTCAGATTGTTAAAACGGCCTTGATCTGTTGGAGTGACATGAGAAGGCTTTTAGAGACAAACAATGCCTTCCGTACCTGGTTTGAAATCTTAGATGGATCAATACGCATACGGCGTTAGTTGAACATACCAAGATTCAAGAAATCTTTTTTACATTTGAATTTTATGGGCGTTATATATTCCAATATATAAATGTGACAGTTATGTGTAAAAATATAGTGCTTGGACCAGATTTATTTCCGGCAGTCGTTACAAGTTGATAAGTCGCATTTGCTACTAAGTTATATTTGGTTTTACATAACAGAAATTGCCATATTTGAAGTTTGTGTTGGTGTAGTCACTAGCGGTCGTCTGTTGGAGTCACGGTCATTGAGAGATGCTCGTGTGACAAACTTTATCTATAATCCTTTAACATAGGTATATAAAAGCTTCATATATTTTTGATAAACTCACCCTCATCCAAAGACAACTGCTCCCATATTGCCACTTTGGTGCCGGCCGGGTTCTTCAATGCGACGTACGCAAGTTCATTTCGCACCAAACGCAGGTCGTGGTCTAACGCCAATATCCAGAACGTAACTGTAATCATAAAACGGTTATAAAGAATACATTGTTGGAATTGATCTATTACTTACAATTAAAAGTGTACGTGTCAAAATTACTGAAGGTAACAACATGCTATTAGAGCAAATGGCGCTGGACTAGTGGTTTTATGTAATAATAATTAAGACTCATTTATTCGTTAATCTATAATATAAAAATATTTTTCAACTTAAAGGGTAAAAGCTTCCTACAACCAATCTCTCTCTATCTTCAACATTTAATCTTTCCCACCACCTTCTTTTAGCTCGTTTGCCCATCTTGCCCTCTAGGACGTGCACGATGATTATGCCTTCTATGAGAACTAAAAGAGTTAGCAGGGTAAGATTAGGTAATGGTAAGAAGATGAGAGACAAGTGGTTCTTCCACATTCGAGAAGGCATTCTTTCGTATCGTATCTTTCGGAGGTCGTGCACTAGTATAAAATATATTAATAACGTAAGCTTAATAAAGCCTTAGTTAGTAGTCAAAGAAGGGCTTTATTTATTAAATTAAGATTGTAAAATTACGATTAAGTTGAAGTTTACCAGGCCTACGCTGGCGTGTATACCACATAAAATATTAACATTTGAAATATATGCTCAATCATAATTGAAATAATGAATCATATTTTACACGGGCCACAAGGTATTTAAGGCCAGAATAATATATCTAAATCACAGTCTGTTTATACCGGAATCCACGATTTAACTTATTGGTCGTTGTAGTAATTAATTACAAACAGCTCGTTCAAACTTGAACAATAAAGGGACTACGCCTAAACAACCTTACAAGGTTTAGGATGATACAAATCTATCTTTAGGTCGGTAATTGCGTGAAATAGTGGACGAGGTAAAATTGTTATTATATTTTATAGAAAAAGGGTCACTTTAAAAGCCATAACATTAGAGTAATCATATGAAAGTATTCGATTTTCCGAATTAAATAAAGTTAACTTACATATATTTATTATATTTATATTCGAACTGCTATTATATATGTATCTATATACGAATACCCAATAGTAGTCGAATAATGTTTGATTGCATTTAAGTTTAAAAATAACGCATAGTGATCGGTTGTAAATGCAGTTTATATCTATAAAATTGTTGCTTATGGATATCATTTAACCCCTGATTTCATTTCAAAAGCATAAATGTCTCAGTATTATTTAAATATACAAATTGTACTCAGATTAAAAACAATTAATCCTTGCTATCAATCAATGCCTGGTGATTGTCATGTCATACCGAAATTAACAGTGATGGTGATCTCAGGCATAAATTCACTTTCTATTTATCCGCATTTCATTCACTCGTACGGTAAAGAAAAACCGTAAGGAAGCCGCCATGTCGTAGACGTAAAATGCTGACATCGTGTACCAGGCTGATCGCCTACATGCTTATTAGAAAAAAACAAATTATTACGAAACAGGTCCAACCCAAAACGGTTGTAGCGCCAGTCGTTTAATACAGAATTAAGGAATACGCCTACGCTCGTAATAATCCCAAACGAAAGTAACAAAAGAAATCTGCCAATCAGTGAACTAAGCGGGGATCTCATTAATTACGCCCTATACATTAGTACAATATTAATCGATGCCTTCATTACGTTCTATTAGGTACTTGATCCGTCAATTAGATAACTATATAAGGTTATTATCCACTAGAAACTACATTTTTAGAACTTGCTTATTGCTATGCCTAGTATAAACTAATGTAATATAAATAATATAAACGAAATATGACTAATGAATAATATAAAAAAGTAGCTGATTTACCAGTGCCTGGAAATTTATTTTTAAACTAGTATTGTACGCAAAAAGAATATTTTTAATATTAATAGATAACATAGAGTTTATATTATGTTTTTATGGTATCGTATTTATTATTTTAGGTTTATATACGCATGTACATCCACAAAAATTATTCATGTAAAATTGATAGACACTTAAAATAATTATTCGAATTCTTTAGTTTCTGAATATCAAAGCTTAATAATTATCTTACCAATCTTCGCAAAAAATTCTTAAATATATTTGATAACTTACTGGTCTCCCCAGGTCTATAATGGTGTCGAGCAGGTCTGACGATTACATCACGCACAGGTCCCAGTAGCTTGATAACACTATGGCTTTTGGCAGTACAATCTTCGATGCCGACACAGCCTACTGTCGTGTGAAGAGTGCAGTGTGATGCTGGCGATAAAGGAATCTTGAGTGGAATGATGCCGTAACCTGCAGAAGGTGCATTAAAATTTAATTAAGTAAGTAAGCTGCACGTGGCCGTCCCAAGCCACGTTCTTGCGAACCTTTTGGCAGTGTGATTATCCATGGGCGACGATATCAGGTGAGCCACATGCCCGTGTTGAAAAAAGAAAATGAGAGCACGAGCTATTGTATTAAAGTTTGATGTTAATAATTAATCATAGCCTAAAATTATCAATAATGTATAATATGACCGTACCCTTACAAAATTAAATAAATATTTAAATAAATAATTACAATATTGAGGCAAACGAATAAAACAATATTCAAAAACACTTTAACTTAAAATTCTTGACCTTAATAGCATCGTAAAATCCCACTGAAAGTGTTATTCAAACTCGAATCAAAAACCATTTAAATTCCGAATAGTTGTTCGAGAACCATCGAGAAACGTCGAACCAACAAAAGATCTTGGAGATACTCCAAATGTAAGGGATGTTGAAGAAATTGCGCCAACGAACAAGCACTTTACCAGACGTTATTAAGAGGTGAAATTACGTAAACGACGGTGAATGGAATCGGTTTTCGCTAATATTTTCTTGGAAAACAGTGAGCGTTCTTACGACAAAGCCACACACATTATATCAATATTTACTTAACCACAAGTACGCTAAGTAAACTGGCCTCAATGACTTAGTTGTTTGCGTTTAAGTAAGAGGTCTGCCTTCAGTTACGGGCAATGCTATAACTGTTTTCGATTGAAAGCTACAGAAGGCATCCTCGCTAGACTATAAAGAAAAAGTTAACACTTGTAAAAAACGTGTAACATACACATAGTTTCACATATACAGGAAGCTATTTCCATAGACTTATACGTATATACATTTAGAAGTAAGAAAGGGCATTTATTCATTAGTTTTCCTTTTAGTCAAGATCTCAATCACAAAGCCTTAATAGATCTAAGAAAACAACTTCAAGCAATATAGGTTTACAAAGGCAAAGTATTTTAATCATAATAAGCGTCGGAAAATATTTATGAAGATTTCTTTGTATGACTTTTGAACTTCAAGTTCACAAAGGAATATGATTTGAATATCAACATTACACGAATGTGAATTTTTATAGAATTATTTTTCACATTTACTTTCAATGTTCGTGAATTTAACATTTTAATTACGTCGAGAATTTATTTACCTTTGTAAATTTTATCATAAAGGCTACCAAGCTCAATTGAAGATTCATCAAAAATATTATATTTTAAATTAAGTATGTACTCTTTCTTTCTCTCTCTCTCTCTTTATCTCTGAGTAAGCTCGTGCTAATTGAACAAATAAGATATTTTGCATGAAAAACCATTACCAGATTATCACGTAATTAAATAACTTATAACAGTAACTTTTATATGTTATATTTTAACATTGAGTGTAGATTCAGAATCGAAAATAAGCGCGATCTACGAGTATGACTACCGTTTGTCAAAACCTTTAGTTGGAATAATGGAAAAATACCATCTACTGTTACTATTTCGTTAAACTACGTTCGTATACAATTAGCTTTAAAATAAGTTCGGCTTATTAACATTTTAACGTCAATCAAGCTGATTACATATTTTATCTCGCTTTAAATTAATGCAGCTTCCTTTAACAGCTAATTAGGCGCTTTTGTACCTTATGAATAGCTGTTCACTTTAGGCTTAATTCAAGCTGCATACAATTCTATAAATTAGCGGTGCTGGCTTCATTAAGCGGCCACAAGCGATTAATGGGGCAGTTTAGTGCTTTAGGTGCTCGGTGAAATATTATAATTAATATTATGTAGTATGTGGTCAAAACCACGTCGAGCTATGCGAATATTTAAAAGGGGAACGTAAATATGAAATTGAGTATTGTTCAAATTGCTGTACATGCTGATACTGGTGATGATTATTAGATGAACGAACACGTTTGTGAGTTGGAGTTGATATAAATCAGTTTTTTTTTTAAATTAATATTTTAACTATTCACAACAACGGTTGTTAGAAAAACAACTTGGCTTGTTTTAAAAGGGTGAACAACCTAGAAATGTTTTGTTAGGTGTTAAAGAATACAGATACCGGATACAACTTAGTAACTATGTATTCAATTGGAAGCTAAAAAGGGCGTTTACTACAATTTCCTTTATATCATATCACTTTCATCTAACTGGGCATAAATTATTCTAATACAAATTAATATAAGAAACTTCAAATATAAAAAATTCAACGACTGTGTATCCACTCTAGGTAGATTACTATCGCGTTTATATACAAATGGTTCATTTGGATTATATTACAACTAATTTATTCCATTTGATTTTGTACGGATAATTTATAAATAAGTCAGCTGAGTTTATTACTCTGTTTATCGGTTGCTTTGGCTTAGTAGTATTTGTGTTTAACTACTTATAATTAGAAAAGTATCTATCGACGTGGCGTAAAACAGATTCAATTAAAAGTTTAATTTACTGTGTTGGCATGACTTTTAGGGTAAGACCTCGAAGACGAGAGACGCGCAACACTCTTTTAAAGTAATTTGTTTAACATATTGATTTGGTGACGAGAGTTATAGTATAAGTTATAGTGGTGGGTATTTGTATCATAGCTACCCATGTTCTCAATAGCACTTTGTACAGTAATGTGTTCATTCATAAGTGTAGCTGTAAAGGCTTTTTCATATAATACGGTAATTTTAATATCGAAATATATTTTATTTTGAAAGCTTTTGTATAACACACTTGGTCTTATTATTGTATGGTCCATGTTTTACAATTTTATCGTATTTCATATAAATTATTTTTGTATATAGCATTATCTATAAAAGAATATATTAATCAAAAACAAGATTCCTGTATAAGATATTGATTAATAGGTATCGTTGGTAACTAACAATATGGTCTAAAATATTGTACAGGAAAATCGCAGTATTTTAGCCAAGTCAATTCTTATTATTTATATTTTCCACTGACTACAAATAAAAGAAATAAATATTTGCGAGAATACATGATGATTTCATGCTATCTTAGCTAACTTTTAATCGCTAATCTTATCGCTGTCGCTCAAGCCAAACTACACCGGGATCAGGCTGTATGGGGATTTAAATAGATTAAACTCAAGGATTCGTTCAGAAAAGCGTGACGTGGAATTAATATAGTTTATGTTTGTTTTGAGTTTCATGTCGATTTATTCATAAAATTATATTGAATTATGTTCACTGAAATGTGGGTTAAAATTATAAATGAGTAAATGGGTTAATGATTGCAATATTTTTCACTTTTTAATATACCTGCAATTTTAAATTTAAAATGTTATTGATGGGCTAATAGTAAAATACATGCAATATTTTCATAGCATCTCAACACGTGTGCAATTTAAGGTTTTGCGCTTAACATTGCCAACTTCAGTAAAATACAGCCTTGATAACCCTGGTATATTATTATGGTCACAACGTTATTGACCGTCTGATTTGTAATTACGTTGATTTAAATATTGACATTTGTAATCGTAACATATATTTCATTAATATTTAAAAACAGGTGTGGGTAAATTGTCTAAAATTTTTGTAGCCAATCTTAAAAAAGGTTATTTCCTCTCTAACCCCGCAGCCACACGCAAAATTCCCACTAAAAAAGCTAAAACAACTCTGCCCGCCGGCTGACCAGAGATCTGTTTGAAACTTTTTATTTTATAAAAAGGAAAAAATGTGTTAACGAGACCATCGAACCGTAACTATCGAGTTTCAGTTTTCTATCTAGTTAGTTAAAATGATTGCCGATGTAACGTTCCATGATCGTTAGTTATGCTGCTGTGCTCTTGTGTTCTAAATTTGAAATATTGAATTTCAAAGGATTTTTAATTTGAAAATAATTTTAGAATAAGGCCTTTATTGGTTAACTGTGCTGGTGTAATTTGATAATGAACACGAAAAAAATATTCATTTGAAATTCAAAATATTTAAAATTATAAAAACAAGAAAAGTTTTATGTAATCGCGTCGAGTAACTTCATAAAGGTATTTATGGCCAGACTAGTTATATATTTAAACACAATTATTATATAACAAAAATATAAAACAATGTTATATTTCAAATGACTTATATAACGGTACGCTTCAATTATATCAATTAATTCCAAGTTCTTAACTTTGATTTCGCGTTGAGTAACTTCATAAAGGCATTAATCCATTTCAAATCTCAGAACAATGTAGCTAAGTTAAAATTAAATTGTCACGCCTTTACCAAAAAGTTATCAAAATTGGCTACTTAATATTCTTCTGTGTATTTCCATACAAAAGCAAAAAATGTATGCGTTCACATTGTTCACAAAGACTTTCGCATAGAAATCTGGGCATTGCTTATTGTTCAGAACAAATGTTATTCGTAATGGGCTTTTAGAATTGTAATGCTAAATTTGCTGATAAATTTTATAAATTAAACGAAGTATTTATAGTGAAATTGTATTTCTATTATCTTGTTACGTGTTTTTTTATTATTGTTTTTTATGTAACTAGAGGTAAACGGACACGAAGCTAGTTCCACATAGTGGTGGTGCGCATCAAAAACTGCCTTAAGAATCGCTCTGTTGTGGAATGATGGACATCGAGGTGATAGGGATGGTATTTTGTATTCTGCATGGACGTCCAATGATGAAAAATACGTGTAGTTCATTTTGACTCATTACTATATCAAGTTAAAATAATAAAAATATCGTACATCATATTGCTTCCATCCCTCTACCAGCAACGAACCCTATTAGATGGTCTACAAAGACCTCTATTGGAATTGGATTCTTGAAAACTTATGCATTTATTCCTTCTATATAAAGGAACACAAGTTTCATACTGTATTTCTACATCTAAGTGCATATAATTTAGGCTTACATGTAGATGCTTAAAGGTAATAACTTTTGATTCTACTTGTCGTGGCTTTGTTCGGTTGTTAAGAAGAAATAAATATTTATATCATTCAGTAAACCTAATTATAGATAAGTCATTTAATATTATAGTTTAACTTGTTGTCCAAGACTGTGAGAACAGTCTCTACTAAGGCGAAGATACTCTGTTCTTGTTATTTTTTATGTACCCCATATTCGCTAATACACAAATTCAAAAAAGAGAAAAAAAAGATCATTCTCTTGGTTGTAGTTGAAAAACGGAATTCACTTTTTCTGTCACAATAATATTACCTATCGCTTATAAATGTTCTAAATGGAATGAGGAAATTCAACTACTAAGTACATCCCGTGTAATATAAAATCCAGGCGTTAATAATGAAAATCAATAGCTAATTGAATATAAAAGAAATCAGATTTGCTCGAGGCGCGGCTAACGAACCGTTAAACGTAGCACCTGCGACGCTTCTCATGAAATGGAAAAATTACATCTATAGAGCGTGTTAATATTTTTGTTTTGTATTACTTAAATGGAACTTAAAGCTCATAATCGGTTATAATCCAACACCAATATTTAAAAATAAATTAGTGCATATGCGTAGTTTATCTCTTTTTATCACAGTGCAAACACAAATTGAGAGTAAGGGACGGAAGAGTACGTACTGAGAAGACTGAAGATGCAATTAGACTGATAGCTTTCATAAGTAAAGGTTATTCACTGTGCATCTTATTTAATGATACTTAAAATCACATAATGAAAAGCATAATATTTATTAACTAGAACACAATCTTGTCCTAACTTACAAGAATGCATAAAAAAATCACACATGAATCACAAACGAACATTTATTAGTAAATGTAAACTCAAGTATATATATATATAAAATAACTAAAGATAGGCACTAACAAATAGTAGAACTTTTGTTAGATCTCTCAACAGTTAACCTATGTAGTGAGTTGACTAACTTCGAATAATATGTGGTGGTTTAAGAAGGTTACTTAGTGGAAGTAGAAGGTCCAGCTGTGGGCACATTTAGTAATGGCGGACTATGTCGCCTCCTATCGTACCTATCAGATATATAAAGGCTAAGGTAAGATCTACCAAATTGCTGTCCCTGTCATGTAACAATTTATTAAGTATCGCAAACGCTAATTCTCGGCGTACTCTGAGCTTGTTGTAGCCCATAGAACCAAGGAAAAATAAGGACGGACACATGAGTGGATAAAAAGGTTACACGCCGTACTTCCTAAGATAGATGAGTCTCAAAAAATTATTTTATATCCGCTCTAACATTCTTGTATACATAATTCTGTAGGGATCTTTATTTATTCTAATATATTAGAGCAATGTCTTTACTTTACTTTGCGATTTATTTGTCTATATTAAATTTAAAGCTTAAGTGCTTTTTGAATGGACTATGTTTTTCTCGTTTACAGAAGCCGTATTTTAGTACTATGAATAATAATGATTTATATAAAATAAAATTTTGTATTAACTGCCAAGTATAGAAATTTTCGCAACATATGTTTAATATGTAATATTAAAATATAAATTGTCAGTGAACAAAAGTGACTGCTCACTTTGTGGTTAGACAGAAGAAGAAGTAGTTCGAAAGAATTACTTCCCTTTTAATTTAACAAGAAAATTAGTTCGAAGCAAATGAAAACTTTTGTTGTGTAAAGTTGCTAGAGCGATCAGGGTCGGATATCATTTAGAATGGTGATCGAAGAGCTTTATCTTAGAGCCTTTATCTACGTCATCAGACCCGGCTTACGTTTCATTGGATAGCTTTGAGCTATTAACAGTTTAATTTAGATTCTCCGATTTGACTTGGTTTAAATAGCAATCTTGAGGAGGGTTCAATTCTTTAAATAGAAGCCCTCGGGCTGGCCTACGCCGCGCCGACCAGTAACTAATTCAGTACATTTAAATTCCGTAGACCAAAAACAATCAGTGAAACAGACGTAGAAATCTATCTACTAAGTCAGGTCTAAGGGAGTTTACTAAATAGTTATTTTTAATAGAACAAACGGGTACGACGCTCACCTGATAGTAAGTCGCATTTGAAATCGTTTTCTAAAGAGCTATAATCTCGTAGTTTCATAGTGTATAAACAATACAACTCCGAAAGTCGTAAAGACATTCCTTCGCTAAACTTAAGCCATTTGACAATTCATAGTCTAGTGATCTTAAAGTTCATGAGTTGGGCTTTCATATCTACTTCTTTTGTTAGAATGAAGAGCCGCAAATGGCTTGTTTGTTGGTAATGGTTTGGTGAAGTGACGAAAACAATGGTATATAAATAGACTAGACTAGAGGCGGTGCGTTTAACTTCGGCTTATCTTTAGACAAGTCATTTGAATCTTTTAAAAATAATTGTTGTTGGTACCTACTTTAAATCTCGTGAAACATGAGTGCCAACGAACTCAATGCTACTGGAACTAAGACTCATTTAGACCGAGCCCATTAATAAAACAAAACAGCTAAAAAAAATTCTACGTATTTTCACACACACACACACACACAATGGCTTGTCTAAGATTTTGTAAAACAAGAACTACTTAATACAGATATGGAAAAAAGCGCCCTTTACTTAATAAATATTATCCTGCTTTTTTAATTAAATTTATAAAAGTCTGAAAGAAAATAGTTGTAATATATAAATAGAACAACCATTCTGTTCTTATCAAGTGCACAGTGAACTGAATAAAATAGCTGAGGTATTTCCACACTGTGACCTGAAAACCATAGTACAATTGCAACAGTTGATAAAAATTAAAACTATTTGAACGTCTTAAAGACATAAAAAAATCAATGGCGCTACAACCTTTTTAGGTCTGGGCCTCAGATTTCTGTATCTATTTCATGATCATTTGTTAATCGAATAGGCAAGTAGGTGATCAGCCTTCTGTGCCTGACGCACGCCGTCAACTTTTTGGGCAAGTCGGTTTCCTTCACCGAGCTAATATTTAATGTGCACATAGAAAGAAAATCCATTGGTGCACAACCGGGGATCGAACCTACGACCTCAGGGATGAGGTCGCACGCGGAAGCCACTAGGCCAACACTTGTCTTGAAGACATACTTACTTTTATATATACGGTCTTAGCTCTTTGAAAAGTATTTACATATGATGTCATTCTACGTCATCAAAAGATAAAGTATCTTTTTTTGGTTTCGATTACACGTTTACTTAACAAAACTCATTGCGAAAAAATAACTAACAGTAGTAGTTGTAGTAGACTTGAGATAGGATTGGCGAAGGCGTTTTGTTTTAATTGGTCCTTTTAATCTGTGAACAAGTGACGTTAACATTGCGACACTATCTCGACACAGACAAATGGTCTCTCTGGTCACAGAGGTTGCTTACGCTCTAAGTGCAACTTTGAAATTAACCAAAAACTTTTCTTATATTTATATGAAGTGTATTAAGTAGTTTTTATTAAAATTATGTTTTTCATTAGATTTGGACATCAAATAAGAATTCTTTTGCGCGCTACATAAGTTATTTCACATTTTTTAGGCAGTTTGAGTGCCCACGGGCAGCGGTATCGTTTAAAGTAACGTGAGCTCCGGACCGTTTCCCTGTTTTATAAAACATGTAGATTGCGTTTAATTTACTTATTTTTCCTTTATATAGTCAATAAATTTTTAATATTGGTCAAATACAATCTGGCAAATATCTTAAAAGGTTTATATATATATATATATATATACTTTGAGAAAGCTGATAATTTATATACTTCGGCTAACCTATGAATTACTTTAAACCAACAAACTAATTTACATATTGAAATGTAACAATATGTACTGTATTATGTGTTGCTAATCACAATACAGTGCCATTACGGTGAATAATAATCCAAATTGACTCATTACGTCTGATTATCTTAATCTAGCTCATAACTACTATTATATTAGTTAATGAAGCTCGATGTCTTAAACGCATCGTTTAGCTTATTCTTTAAGTTTAACAGGTCCAGTGACCTATTGATTATTTCACATTCTAGCCTGTTCCTGGTTTCGATTTCCGGGAGAAATAAAACAACCCTTCATTCTATTTTGTCTCAATGTTGTCGTCATCATACCAAGCTGTAAATAATTGAAAAAAATCGATGCGTATACATCTAGGTCTTCAACGTGATCACGTTGGAAAAAGGTAGGCTAGAGCTCAATAAATAATGCAATGAAATCTAACAACTTTATATATTACGTTAGTTTTTTGAAGGCAAGTCAATTTGCAGGAAATGAATCATGGTTTGTAGTTTTTTTATTCAATACATTGATTATGTATCTTAACAATAGAAAGCTTTCACAAACTCTCGAATTAAGTCAATATATTTTGTCTCAAGTGAGAATGCTCAAGGGCCACATAATTCAATGGTAGAAAACTTTTAAAATGAGAGTAAACTTAAATTCCAAACACAAATTTGCCTTAAATTTGTCTCTTAGACCCAGGAGATTTCCTACAAAATTTATGGCTGCTATCTTAATTATTGTATAAAATTATTTTTAATAATCTTGTAACATTGTGTGTATCGTCACGTTTTAGTCAAAAAATCCTTCAGAACTGTTTCATAGCTCAAAGTAATTGTACATTTATGTAATAAGTCCGACTACTCTTCAAAAGCATAATTTTATGGCAATTGTGATTTTGGGAACTGAATACCTTAACATCTAAGCCTGGAGTCCTCTTAATTTTCACCATCAAGAAATAAATAAAATTCGAAATTAAGTATTCAGTTTTGTATGACTTTTCTATTAACATTACCTTTTTTTACAAAAACCAAAATCTTCATGCTATACTTTTAGAGCATAAACTGGTCACTAAGTTCACCGCGCACGTCATTCATAACCAATTCTTTATCGCGATAGCGGATCACGAATGCCAAAATTTTGTCTATACGACTTGATATATATTCTTACCGAAAGACGCCTGTCGTTTGTGATTAGCCACCAGCATTAAAGCTTTAACGAATCACAAACGCAACTTTACTTTCTTACCTCTTAAAAATGGGAAAGCAAAAATCTTACCTGTTATCATTTGACTGGCTGTCATCAGTAATTTAACGTCATTATGAGTGTCTCGAGTTTCCAACTTGACAGTGA
Source organism: Pieris brassicae (assembly GCF_905147105.1). Lineage (NCBI taxonomy): Eukaryota > Metazoa > Arthropoda > Insecta > Lepidoptera > Pieridae > Pieris > Pieris brassicae. The sequence continues at coordinate 5,896,818 of NC_059671.1, read as the reverse complement.
CATTTAGGGGATCCAAATCGGCGCCCTCTCTGCCGTGTAGTGTGACAAGCACTGCTGTTGTCTTGCCTGGTACAGCTACCTCTGGGGCTACCACTGAGAAGCCACTGTAACAAGAGAGACGAGAACTATGTAGTATCACCTTGAACTATGCTCATTGAAATGAAATACGTTATTGAAACTGGTTTATTCATCACAATTTGTAATTATATATTTTAAAACTAGACTACTATTTACTTATGCCGTGCCGTGCCAACTCGGACATGATTAAATACCAACAGTATATTTTATTTTATTTTATTCAGTATGATGTTTTAAGTAGTAAAAAAAAAAGTAAAACTACAGTAAATAGTAACACAGTTATCCTGAAAAATGCCCATAAAATCAAATCGAGTACGAGTTTAAGGAAATTTAAATATAATAAATACAGTGTTTGCGGAAAAATATCAGGAAACGCGCTGCAGTGCGACAAATCGTATGGACACGTAGAAAATTGTTGTATTCTCAATTTGCGAGGGAAATAGTGGATTTTGTTTGATCTACACTCTCTTATTTGCTCACAATTTAGGAGTTCCGTTCACGTTTTTGCACTTAAAGTAAACGATTCCTATTTAGGTCAATTACGTTCTTTAATATTCTTATTATATTATTTTTATTCTTATTTTTAAAATGTTTACTATAAATTCGAATAATTTTTGCAAATGTTGTTTCTTTTTTTTCGTTCTAACTTTGTGAATTTGCTGTAAATAGATTTATATAACTTTGAGATTATTTATTTAAAACATTTTCTTGTTTAGGACGCGTAAACAAAGGACTACTTAATTATACAGCTTACGTTATACGTAATTGTTAAAAATACCGTCTTTTTAATGGTCATTTTAAATAGAAAATAAGCAACAATTGCTTATTTTCCATTTAATTGCAAATTGTAATAAAATTAAATTCAATTGCAATCTTAAACATTTAATTATAAGGTTCAGAGTCTCTCTCATCTATTCTACATTCAACGATAAAAATAATTAGACCAATTAGGTATATCAGCTATACGTGATGGTCAAGGCAGACAAGGTTTCTGATTCTCCTCCAATTCAGGAGAAATAATAATGTTATAAACTAAGCATCTTAACCGCAAATAAAATGAAGTCCTCGAAAAGTCCAAAGATCTATGACAAATTGAAAGTTCCTATTTCTTCTAGGGGTGGTTAACGTCACACTTTGACGAGGGTTAAATCCTACTCGTGGCTCTAGGGATTTCACCCTTCAGGGCTTTTTATGTCCAAAACACTTACAAATAAATGCATTTCATTATCCGACATAAAGCGTACTTATGACTATTTGATAATTGCGATGTTTTAACTTAACACTTTCTTCTTACCATTTATATAACAATATAGTTGTGGTAATTTATACGACAGTGCGTTTGTCGTTTGTCTACTGATGCTGTTGACCAATCACAATCAGACGAAACGTGTGCTTTACACGTCTTTTGTTTCAATTCTCTTTGAGTCTCTTTTCAACCGCGTTAACACAACTTATTATTTAGCTTGGATCAAAAAATGACACGAGTTTCATTACCTAAAACTAATGTCTAGCCTCAATTATAGGTCTAGAAGGTCTGTATTAAAATAACGATTTCATATAAAAGAACTTTTTTTTTATTTAAGACAAAATATTATCGTTGAATTTTAGGTTCCAGGTATTACTTAAAATTACGAACTTAAATACATTTATTACAGGCGAAACAGTAGCAATACTTAGGTCATATAACAAAATCATTAGTAACGAAACTTTTATAACACGTACTACATGAAAGAGTTGTTGTTAGGGTTTGTAAAAATATATATTATATTCGCTGATTTTGGCTTCTCATATAACATTATAAAGTTTCGTAATAGCTATTTACGAAGTATTCGAATACACTGTTATATAGTGGGGTTGTGTGCCTTTATATGATAACTTATAATAGTTTCGTATTTACATTTGATAAGTTCAGAAGCCTCGAAAATTAATTATCCCTATTACTTTGATAAAACATTATACACCTAAGGACAAATTTTGATTTCTTTTTAATATGTTTAAACATATAGAAAGTTTTACAAGTAAGGTGGACAAATTTATTACATACATAACTAAATTTTTAAATTGTTATCGGTGAAATATTTTTTCTGTTTAAAAATTGAATTCTGTAAAATAAACAAACAACGATAGGACTTTTCCATTGTAACGGTAAATTCTAACTAGGTAGGTCGAAAATTTCGGTATAAATTCCATGTGTCAAAAATGTATTGGATTTGACATGTACGTTCAATGGGACACTAAGTCTATACTTTGAGTGTGTGTGTGTTAATATCCAAAACTGTCAGTCTCATACAATACATTTCATATGGTTTCTCTGTAGAAAAATAAAAAGTTGATTGCATTAAGAAGGATATCATTAGATGAAATTATGGCACCTAAATTTTCTCTAAACAGGAGCGAAGAATATTAACATAGGTTCTTTGAACAATATAGCATACATTGTTTTGTCTGTTTTATAATTAAATATACAGTATAGTCAATCATAAAACAGACACTCAACAAATAACGCAATGATAAACAATTTCGTAATAGTAACGAAACAAAATCCCTTTTCTATTTCCGTAATTGAGTGGATTAAAATTCAGGAAAACCAAAAATCAATCGCGAACACAAAATTAAATTTGGCTTCACAAGCTGAACAATATTTTTCAACGTTAGCAATTCACAAAATGGACACTTGCCAACTCTCTCCATAATCGATACTGGTCCCTTGAGAAAGATTGCTTTAGTCAAGTGCAGCATTTTTTGTTTGGAAAAGAATTGCCATTGCGAATAAATGTTTTAAACTTTCATTATTTACGTAGAAGATGTGAATTGTATTAAATGAATTAGCTGTGAAAATAATAACAATTTTATATGATTAAACGGACTAGAGTTTGCCCGTAATAAGTTGCTCATGGTCTAGCTCTAGGTCATGTGCTCCTCTGTTTATATCATTTAATGATGGTAATATAGCCTTACCCAAACAGGATGGCCAAAAAGTCGTGGATCAAACGCAACTAGGGATTAGATGGTGTCTTCAGCTTGAAAAAAAAAAAATTCTTCGGGAATTCCTTAAACTCAAATTTCGTTTTTTTATAAGAAAATTGCCTTTTTTACTAACTTATTAAAATTCGAAAGAATCTACACCTGAATTTTTTCATAATTTTCACTGGATTGGTACTGATGAGTCCTTGCGTTAGACATGTTATTTATTGTTGTTTATTGGGTGTATTAAAAATAATAATAAGTTTCACCAAAACAAAAATACTCAAATCAAAGCTTTTTAATTACTCCGGACCCCACTGTGAAAAAAATGTACTCGTGTTTTTCAGATGTCTTGTGAAAGAAATCAATAAAAATATAAAGTAACCTGGCTCCAGCCCCATTGGTAAGATTGGGATAACATTTCTCCTCGTGCTCTGAAACCAACCTATACAGATAAACCAAACAATAAATATAAAATAAATCGGTAAGATAATATCTAATATCAGCGAAGAAAAACGACCCATTTCCAACTGGCTTACACCGATACTCGAATATATTAGGGTCTGAGTATATCTTGATTGTGCGAGACGTAGGCTAATATAAGAGTTAATAGAGAAAATAAAACACCGTCTAATAAGGCACAAACGCGTTATGAGGGGAAAATCGGCTTATTACTTTCTCTTTAGAGGCATACGTGTACACGGGAAATCTAAACGAGACTTATGTATATATTGTTTATATAAAAGTTTAGATTTAGATAAAAAACTGATTTATAAATGAATATATAATCAAAGGTTAACGATTAACATACATAAATAAGCTATCAGTAGTATTATATTAGGCGCACTAAAGCCGACTTGGCTACTACACTACTGGCAACATCTGGACCAGCGAGAAGCTTCCGGAGGACTGGAATAGCGACATTCTTATAATTATGCCCTAAAAGGTGATCTAAGCCAATGCAGCAAATGGGTAGGTATCACCTTGCCCTCGGCCCCTTCCAAGGTCTTCTGCAGAATTATCTCTGACAGTTTGTCTGCAGCCGTCGAGCCTCTCCTTCGCATAGAACAAGCTGGCTTCCGGCCTAACCACTGGTAGAGACCAAATTAATACTATTCATATCATTCTTGAACTCTTGTTGAATTCGAAACAACGATATCTCGCACGGACTCCACGTCTCCGTCACCCGCTGTCTTCGCCATACTGGCCAATCCAAATGGCATTGGATTGGCCATACACACCGAAGAGATCCCTATCATATTCCCAAGTAGGCGCTTAATTGGAATCCGCCATGAAAGTGGAAGCGTGGCCGTCCCAAGCAAACCTGGCGCCGAACAGTTGCAAACGAAGCAAAGAGAGCCGGAAAGACTTGGAGCGAGTTGAAAGACGACCGAACGCGATGGAGACTCACTGTGGAAGCCCTCTACCCCATCAGGGGTCATTAAGTCAAGTAATATATGAAATGCTTATGGAAATATATTTTGTATTAATATTTTTATTAAAGTTAAACCTTGATGCGATACTTATTTCGTTCAGCAATTGATGTCTAGAATCACTGATACTATCTACCCGGCACCAACTTAAATCTCTAATCAACGGCTTTGTTCTTGAACTCCACGGTTCAAGGGACACTACTTCAAATAGAACAAAATCAAAGTTAGAGGAAGACGCTTATATTTTAGTCGTTTATAATTTTCCGCCTGATCTGCGGCCGCGCCAGCCTTTGTGCTTGTCTGAGGGAGGTGAAACAGGGCTAGCGTTTAGCACACAAGTAGCATCCAAAGCACGCCCCATCCTCCAAGGGATAAAGACATCTCAGCCGCCCTGTTGCCACAGTAGTGGCGATATTGATGAAGGCAAGAGATCGAAAACGATCATTATATTAGGTTGTCTTAATTTTTTTATAAACATTTGAAAGTGTTTCGCAATTCGGCGCGTTGTCGCAACCACAATATTATAAATTTTATGTCAGTTATAAGCTGTAGTTTTTAACCATCAAATTCAGTTTACGGCTTCTAACACAGTTGTTTCATTTGTAGATCCCTTCGCCGCAGAATGTCATTTGGGTATTATGTTTTTTGCAATTCGAAATTTGAAAAACTAAATAACCTTTTGTTTTTGTATGAGTCATGATCGCATTGATGATTTTTGGTGGCAAACATTCCGTGCTTTTAAACATAGAACACGAAGACAATGGGCAAATACTAAATAACTTAGGAAAGCCGGAACTTCCAACACAGTCTGTTTTCTTAAGTGTTTATTTAGGCAGCGCTAACTTTACCTGGAACCATACGGTTACGAATTGGTAATTTATTCAATGAGTTTAGTAGACTATTTAGAAATGGTCAGTGAAACAGAAGTAGGGACGTTGAGATCCAATATACATACATTTACATATACAAAATGTATTACAGTGACCTGGAGAGATTCAAATGCTATCGTAAAATACTTCGCCCTCAAATTACTGTACTGCACTTCTGGTTACGCGCAGAACTAAAGTTTTTAATTCGGTACAGAAAATTATTCTAAGATCTCATTTATACTACTAAAGGCAGCACGAAACTTTATAAAGGGAACCGTGTACTTTATTACTATTATTTAAACTTGCTACTTCTAGAAAATATAAAAATATTTGACATTTCATTCACTTTAAGTCCCATGTTGTACACCGACACCGCCCATCATGTTATGCCTTTATAATTAGACCGTTTGTTTTCAATAGAAAAAATATTCGTCAAATTGTGTTAGATACGGATCGAAGCCCCTCGACAGTTTTCACTATTGCAACCGTAAATTTACAATTTTACACTGACATATAGATACCTACTTGGTATGGACTATTTATTACTGTGTTTATATTTGCATGGGTATATTATATATACATTAATAATGATTCACTAATCTGTTAGTTAATAAGGATACTTCAATTGCAATTGTATTTTTTATATATCATGTATTTGCGATGTCTGCTATGTTTTAAATACAGTTATACTTGTTATTGTAAGTAGTCTAATGGTAGCATAAACTTAGAGCAAGGGTCTCAACGCCTGACTGATTCTCTAAGCGCAAACATTTCAACCAAAACGTGTAATGCTTGATTACTCCTATTCCAACAATATTAACTAAGTTAAATTAATTTAATTTATAAGACTACTCATGTAAAGGTATTTTTAAGAGAAGCTGAGTAGCATTTTAATATACTACTCAGCTCAGGAATCAGCTGCAATAATATGTGAAAAACCTACCTTATTTCAGTTAAAACAATGGGTTTACTTAGTTTTGAGCTCGTCATGTTTTTTAGAAATCAAAAAATATAAAACTTTGATCCAAGTTATTCTAAAGAATTTCGTAGAGGTCAGTTTTAAAATTCACATTCAAACTCATAACAGCGTGTTCTGAAACATAAAAGGCTCAATCAAGCGAAGATTTTGTTGATTCGCTCTACAAAAGCGAACTATCACCCCGAAGACTGAGGCCACTGGGTCGGGCGAGATGAATAATTCATTGAGATGTAATGAGCTACCAAGTTTTCAGTACTCAATTTATACTCGTGTTTTTCTAAGGCGTGTTATGGATAAGATTATTCGTGGAATGTCTTATTGCAGCTATCACTAATTACAATCCTCACTATATAGATTATACTCATGTACATCTTGCTAATTAATGAGCTACCAAGTTTTCAGTACTCAATTTATACTCGTGTTTTTCTAAGGCGTGTTATGGATAAGATTATTCGTGGAATGTCTTATTGCAGCTATCACTAATTACAATCCTCACTATATAGATTATACTCATGTACATCTTGCTAATTATTTTCCTTAATAACATCTCAAAAGAAATGCTTTCTTCACTCGTTTATGCGAATATTATAAAAAAACCATAGGTCTCTATAGTTTTGGCTTTAGTGAGGGAAGTAAGCGTATGGGCCTGGGAATCACGACTGATGAGACAAAGTTGAAAACGCCTAGAAGCCATCTGCTGTGTTCGTTTTGGAACATATTAAAACATAGCAGTAAGTCGTACTCCTGAAGACTGCTGCGTGCAAATGGGAAAACGTGAATTTTTGAGTATTTATTGAGAGAATCTCCAATTATGAACGTTGCTATGCAATTAGTTTTTAATTGACAAGACTATAATACAACGCTGAAAGTGGAAGTGGTTACAAGCTGGACTCGACTACTCGACTGGAATCCTCAAGGGAAAAGTAAGCGTGGCTGCCCAAAACAGACCTGGCTACAAAGCATCATTGCAGAGGTGAAAGAAACTGAAACAACGCCGATTGCCTTCTAGGGGAAATTTGTTTCATTCCCTCTTTTTTCAATTGCATATAGTATTAAATATCACAGTATACATATATATAAGTGTCTAGTCAAAAAAGTGAAATTGTTCCCTATTTCTGTAACAAATGGAGTGTTTTATTAAAATTGGCAAGAAACAATTCGACTCTCTCAGAAAAGGAAACTCCCAGATGTCGCCAACCAACAACGTACCCGTATTAATAACTTAATAAGGGATTTGCTTCGTAAATCTTATCTTTATATATTTTACCTTCAATAGTAAGGTGTTGTAAGAATGAATGAATCAATAGAAGGTGTTGGAAAAGGGATACTTTACTTTAATGAAATCCCAGAGGCTCTTTTATATCTGCCTTTTAATAAATTTAAGAAATGTATTAAAGAAATGCTGTATAAATAGGCTTTCTAAACTTTAACGATTATCTTGTTGATAAAAGGGCCTGGGACTAATGCTAGAAAGACTGTTAATTAATTTGCCATATTTGTTTTAAAATAAGTGTTGTTTGCAATAGTCATTTTATATGATAATTTGCTGTTTTAAAAGGGGACCGAAAGTTTTTGGCACCGGTTTTTTCTCTCGGCCTATATAACCTCTGTCTTCTTTGCCGATGAGTAGAGATGTCTATCGATTCAAATTTGATGACGTGGAATACGTGGTACCTGTATCATATATTCCATAATAAACATTTTTTTAAGCTACAATACTCATTTTTATAATAATTATTATTAAGTCAGATTAAAACATGATAATTTTTTTCTCTAACTCACCAATGAAGATTGTTATTTATTAACATTCAGCTTACAACTCGTATTTGTAGCGTTGGGTTATGTATATGATTTAATAAATTAATGTTATTATAAGTGATACATATTTAGTATTGTATTGCATATGATTAACTTTAGCTTTTTTAAGTTGAGAATTGTATCAAATTAAGTAATTCGCATTGCCGTAGTTAGGGTAGTTGTAAGACGCACCTATAAATAAGACTAAGAATAAGTTGTTTAATTAAAGTAACCTTTCGTCTATTTCTGTCGAATTGTGTTTACGCTGTGATGGAAAAAGACAGATGATACTTTTTTATGTGAAATTATACTGTCTCCTTAGCCGGGCTGTAATTAAATATAAACAATTGATTTTTATGAAAATTGCCTTCATAATAACAAAATTGACTTTTTCCTGGAAGTCTGCTTTGAAAGGGAAGTCGAAGAAAAAACCGTCCATGGAAAACGCTTCTTAGGAACGTTGCGTTTAAAATTTAAATTTAGAACAATATTCAATTTATAACTGATTAACCCTAATTTGATTTCAATAGATTCTTTATTCATATGTTCAATTGACAATGCAAAAATTTTAGCTGCTGCATAAATTTCGCTTCATACAAAGATGTTAATTATTTACAGCATTTAATAATTTATTGCAATCCATTTTATATAAATTCACGAATAGCGCGATGTGTTAGACATAAATGGAAATCTTTACTGATATAAGTGTTTAAAGTATCTCCCCATAATTGAGGAGAGACATCTTTGCATCTGTATCGTAGACAAATTTGTAAAGCCTTTTATAAGACTCCTACGTTTTGCGATACAATTATTGAAGTTAAACTTCTTTATCGGCGTTGGAAATTGCTGTCAATTTTTCGGTTACGCGTCACATTTTTCCGTTACGAGCCATCTTTTACTTGGCCCTACCACGATTAATTTGAACAGATTCGAATAACAAAAGTAAAACAAACTCGAATTACAAATAACGATAACAATGATAGTAATAATTCTATTAAAATTTATGAAATTCTGTAATAATTTTAGTAGTAATAAGGTAAAATGAAATAATTGTATTATTTGTATTCATGGCTATGATAATAAAAGCCTTTTGTTAAACTTTATCTAATATAACTTTATTTAACCAATATCTGTAAAGTTGCATATAGTAGATCATTTTTCGAATAATACGGTCATAAAAAAGTTTCACTTCTTACGTGTGTACACTAGTACACGCACTTTTCCTGTTTAATAAATATCGATCCTTACGTCTTGTTAAAGGGTACAATATATTTAAATTATAATTTTTATTAAAAATTAAATCAACGTGTATCAGAGAATAAATTTTCAACTTGATCAACCAACGTAATTATTGTTTCGAAAATTATTATATAAAATTAAATACTATTATTTATACAATGTGTTGTTGATGAAAACCTTTAGAATAATTATATCATTGTCCTACCGGGCGCACACCAACTCTGCGGCCGCAGACGCGCGCGTTTTATATGTAATAAGTTGGCTTTGTGTGTGCATTTTAACTATGATTTCATTCACTAGTAGACCATTGTAAAAAGTGCGGTATTAGGTGGCTTAAACGTACGACTCTCATCCCTGAAGTCGTGCGTTCGAATATCGGCTAACGAAAATTTTCTTGTATCTCCACTGATTATTATTATTTATCTTTTATTAACCGTTTGTTGTATTGATAGAATATATTAGGTTCTTACATATGAAATTGGCGTATTGTATGGGAGGAACAAAAAGTCGAACATTTTTAAATATAATATGTTTAATTAATCAAAGTATGAATCATTGTTTTCTATGCACTTTTGCCATCTCATGGGTAGTTCATTGATCCCTTTACTAAAATCAATAAAATCTGTGAAGGCGATTTGGACTGCCCCATCAGAGTTAAATTATTTCCCTTGCAAGAAGTTGTCCAATTGTTGGAGCAAGGTCCGGGGTGTACGGAGGATGTCTTAGGCATTCCAATTGAAGCTCTTCTAATTTGGTAAAAAGTAGCAGTGGCGTGGAGCGATTGACCAGCCTAGGTTGTTTAGCCGCTAGCTTTTCCATCATGGTTTGCAATTGCTGACAATAGACATCAGCCGTAATAGTCTGGCCAGATTTGAGAAAACTGCAATGAAAAATACCGGCACTAGTCCACCAAACGCTTACAAGTAACTTTTTTGGGGTAAATTTTCGCTTGGGGCAGGATTTGGCTGGCCGGCCAGGATCCAACCATTGCGCTGAGCGCTTCCGATTATCGTAAAGAATCCATTTTTCATCACAGGTAATGATTCGGTTCGGTCACCTTTCAAGCATTTTAATCTTCCCAATTTGCTTCAAGTGAATTAAAACAGTTTTATCACTAACACCGCACGTGGTTTGCGATGGATCCGCTTCCACAATAGCCTTCAATACTTCATTATCAACTTGAGTCTCAGGCCGTCCACGGGGCTTGTTCTGCAGGTCAAAATTTCCAGAACGAAAACGTTGGAACCAAAAACGAACTGTGTTTTCTTTTGCAACATGACCGCCATACACATCATTCACCCTTCGAGTCGTTTCCGCAGCACTAGTGCCACGGCGGAACTCGTACTCGTAAATAATGCGATACTTAAAGTTTTCCATTTTGTAAAATTAGTGACGCAAACAGAAAAAAAAACAAATTAATGGCGGTCATACAAGCGGAAGCACAAATACAAAGCGCAAATTTGAATTTGGAATTCCTTACCAAAGAGGAGATCATCGTGATTAAAGTGGCCAGTACGAAATACGCCAATTTCATTAATTTCTAATATACAATTAGATAAAATAAATTATAAAGTAGGCAACGGGCGGCATTATTACAAGCAATCTCTTCCAGGCAACCCTAGTAAGGAAAGATAACTTAAAACTAGTGATAAACTGAATGAATTAACAAAAATAAAATTACACAACAATGTGGACTTAAACAATTATAAAACCAACATCTTAAATAAAATTTTAAGGAATTGAAAGCTATTCGTAACAATTAAATTTTTTATTTATTAGTGTTTTTTTTAGTTCTGTCACATTACATATAATTACTAATCAATATTATAACCTCAATAAAAAACGTGATGTTTTAACTTAACCGTATTATTGAGGAACTTGTGTTATAAATAAACCTTGGAAAGGCCAAAAGTGGTCTCATTTAAAGCGCGCGGCACCCTAAAATTTTATGACGGCTAAGAAACTTTGACTATAATCATTCTTCAAAGGACTTGCAAACAATGGTCGAGGGATTATTTTGTTTCGTAGAGTCATTGGCTTAACGACATCTTAACTATGCTTATGAGAATTGTTTTGGTGTATTTTAAAGTTGTGTAATGTTCTGCTTAATTCCGCTTCTTAAATTTCTGTTGTTCTGGTACTATTTAATGTAAATTAGATCGTTAATGTTATAACACGTCTGGCCATAAATACTATTGCATAAAAAATATCTTTTAAGTTTTTGCAAAAAGACTCACGGTGTCCTCTATCTTCGCGGATTGTTTGTCTTGGGGTTTTAGTTTGGATATTATTGGATCCCAGGTGTTTAATAATTTTAGGCCGTCTTCTCTATTGAAATTGGGGTGTTTTTTTATTTCAATGGCTTCGCGTACCAATCTTGGGAAGAATGTTTCACAAATACTTTCGGTTGGTCAAAGCGTATATAATGATTAGGCCTATCTAGTGTGACAGACTGCTGATTTTGTGAGTCGTCTATGTCTTATTTTCACAATGTGTTGACATATTGCTTTTAGTTTGACCTATGTAAGACAGGCCACAGTCGCAATCCAGTTTGTATATACCTGCATCTTGCAACGGGGTGTTACTTTTGGTTAAGATTATATATACTAACTATACATGAATTTCAAGTAGTGTTTTATAGTAATGAAACAAACAAAAATGTGGTTGGTAGTATATATTAACACCGTAAACCTATAAATGTGAAATAAAATTTAAATGATTCTAAATATGTTGGAGGAGAAAAAACTACAACACTTTTATTAAAAGATCTAAGCTTCGTCCTTATTTAAAAACCGTTTAATATTAAACGACACAAAGCCTTCTGTTCGTGACTTTATTGGCAATAGTCAGCGTTTTAGATGATTGATGGAAGGTCTTAACGATGCCTCTCAGCCCGAGAGTCAGCTGTCAAATTAATTATGATACCTTTGACATTCCACTTGTTCCCGCAAGACAAGGATTTAATGGTGTATTATTATTCAATTAACAGGGACTTGTTTGTTAGCTGGAAATGATTTTTGCCGAAAGCCGATGTATACAAAGGGGCGCATGTTGCTAATTAATGGTATTGGTTGTCAAATCATTTGTAAGCAAAGTGTATATCAAATTGTATATTAATGTATGTTAATTTTATTCTCTATTCTTTAGATTTTAATATTAAAGAGCAACCTTTTATTTAAGAAACCACAAAATGGAAAACTTCTATTATTATAGTAATTAACTTGAATTAGATATTTTTTGCAATATAATGAAGGTACAATCCAATAACTTAACCACGACTTCAGTGCTTAGTCGAAGCACATACAGATTAACCCGGAGTCCTATATTTGTCTCCAGTAACTTTCCTCACTCAGAGAAATCACTTACATGTTAAAGTATATCAAGTATCTAAGGCAAATTACTAAGAATTATTGAACTAAAAAGAAATGAAATATATAGCTGCCGTAAACCATAGACTAGAAAATATTATAAAAGCTTCATCTCCTGAACTAGTTCATTAAAAAATGTTGATTTAAAAAATTCAGATACATTCACATCCGTCGACGTGTTTACACACGACTCGCACTTGACACGGTTTCACTTTCATGAAATTAAGCCTTTACTTTTCAGTGTCAAGAGTGTGATGTGGACATGATATTTGGGGCAAAATTTTTAACCTAGAACGGGTTTAAAGATAAACACTGTTATAAAAGCTGGGCATGCTTTAAATATATGCATACTTTCTAAGTCATTACAATATTTTTTATTCGTAAAATAATTGTCTATAAATATGTACTTCACATTATAAAGAGAAAGATTTATTAACTATATATATTCGATAATTCTATATAGCCAAGCCAAGAAAGGCCCCTTGTATAATTATATACAGTCCTTGCTTACTTAACTGTACCTTATAAACACAGTGTTATGATTACGTAACGGTTAGGAACGACTAACTTTAAGAAGTGGAGATAGATTAAGATTTTAGGAACAAGGGGTTAGATTTAATTTAGTTTTACATATTATGTTTTAAAGAATTAAGTTTTTTTACGCAGCAAAATTATTACAATTTCTATTTTATTTTCAGCATTTTAAGTAGATTGGCCTAGAAAATAAGAGAACTGCTGGTAGAGACATCATCATCCAGATAAAATTATCATAATATTATTATCTCTAAAAAAGTATGAAAACCTTAGAATCAATAATTCACTTACGTTGTACATTTCGCTGCGGTCGCAGTTGAAAAGCAAAGCGCCAATACTATCAATGCGTCGGCCATTTTGTTTACCCCTGTCAGCACATTTCCGGTTACAAATCTGAAAAAAAAATTATACTTTATAGTTTTGTTTGAATATTATTACAATTTAATAACCAAAACAATTGAGTTTAAGATTAACCATATTTTTGGCTAGGTAGGTTTCGTTTTACTTAGAAAAAGATACCATATTCATGTTATGAACTTTAATTCGAATAAACATAATTAAAGAATAACTTTATTTGACAAGGTAAAATTTAAAAAAAAAATAGAAATGCGGCATCAAATCTCATAGTAGATATAAAACGGACAGCATCAGAATAAAACCATTTTAATTATGACAATTTTATGATAATTTAAAAAGTATAAAAATATTCCGACTTACCACAAACACAACTTAAAAATGTTATGTTATAATACATATAACTTTCCTAAAACATAAATGCTTAAGAGATTTTAAAAGCAATGTATTTTTATCTTATTTACCGGTGAAGTATCCACAACGCTATTAACGAGCGCTTTGAACACAACATTCTAACTTAGCATTAGGCATTACCAACTTCAAAGGGATCTCATGAAACATTTACACCAGAATATGGAGCTAAACCAACCAAGGGAAATATTTTAACGAAAAAAATGTATCCCATTTTCACGTAATGCGAAGGGAAACCAGTGTCGTACAAAGAAGGGCCCTTCAGAACCCTCAGAACCCTTACATAAACCTAACAAAGGCGCTAACTGTTAGGCTCGTGTAGGATATGGGGACCGATACAGGGGCGAACTTAAAACTGGGACCGAAACCTAATCAAAGAGAAATACTATTTGATTTCGATTTTTCATCCTAAATTGTTAGTTACCATCGTTTCTTTATTTCGCAGTCTTTTAATTCTAAAATTGATGTAATTTTGTTAAAATAATGTTGGTTAGTATAAAATAAGTATTTGTACAGTTTTGACATTGATCGTTAAATATGTACATTAATTGATTTCGTAATTCAAACTTTAATTCTGTCGGACAGAGTAATTAAAAATGTTAGCGTCATCTATAGAACAGCTTTTTTCTTTTTAATATTTGTTACCTAATTCACAAAAAAAACATAGCTTGCAGTGACGTAACAATATAACATAAAAATCATCTTCCATATACCTCGTAACGTAATTTGAACGTATATATAACAAATATGTAATGCAAAAAAGTGTTAATAAAGAGTGAATCTGACAGAAAAGATCAATGAGACTAGTTAAAGTACTGTATTTCCTATGAATAAAGTAGGCCTAAATAAGGGGCTCCGGTAACCGTAATACACTCATGTGATCGCAGATGTGTAAGACAGGTAACATAAATTGCAGAACCCTTTTACCACACGTATTACGAAAGTAAATCGCTAATGATGTCAACGGCTAATTTATAGAACAAAGCCTGTGTTTTACTTGTACTTATAAAAAAGATTTTACGCGTAATTAATTGCATAATTAAATTCTAATCATTCGTTACGTACACGTACCACTTTACAACCACATAATTAAGCTGATAAATGTATCTGAACAGTAATTTGGTGTTGATTTGCTATGAAATTCTAAGAAGAATTTCTAAAAAGCTTTGGAACAATTTATGCCTTGATATAGCACCTTGAGTTGCTCCCTCGGTCTAACCTCAAAAGTCGGTGAGCGTTACCTTCGATCCCTTGCCCTCTCGCTCAGTTAGTTGTTAAAGCCTTTATATCACGACTTAATATTTAATATCTAATTGATATAAAAAAAAATATGAGGGAACCTTTTTCCGTGAGTCATTCGTTAGAATTTAAAATTATAGTATTACATAAATTGTCACAAAAATAAACATTAATTAACTATAATTAACTTCGCAGTAGTGCTATCTAATATTTATCGAGATTAAACACACACAAATATGATTGAATAATGTCAAACATTTCTATTGTATAGAAATGCTAATAGATATTGAGGATGTATGTACATATACATCCTAAATGAAACTAAAATCTTAAACTGAAGAGTTATTTTAATTATTTAATTACAATTTTACATCTACTTTGTACTTATACACAGATTACTTTATTCGCCAGTGTTTTACTATGTCTTGATCACCTTCCATTCGTTCGTCAGGTTTTGATGAACCAATTAGGAAAACCTCTTTATTTTAATTATATTAGAAAGCTGATACATTTTATTGTCGTAATTTAGCGAATTTCTCGCGAATACTCTAATTTTCGCACTTTATTGTGGCGCAAATACATGAAGAGTGTTATGTGTGAGCATTTAAGCGGGTATAAAATAAACAAACAGTGGAATAACGTTTTTATTTCCACGTTGGAAGGTTTATTAAGTTACGTAGTGTTTACTTGAATGAGATGAAAGCGTTTGTGTGGTGAAATTCTGGCATATTACTTTATTCATAGCCGCGTAATGAATCATATATATTGCAAATATTATAATATACAATAGACAACTGACATAGTATTTTTATATAACAGGCGATAAATGGAATCACCTGTGTTATGTAATGACATCATAGACAACATAGACATTCTCAGTTGGCTCGTAAATGCGTTGCCGACCTTTTAAGAACAGTTCGTCCTTCAAAAACTAGTGTTAATAATATTACAAAAAAATAAAAATAAAATGGCATCAATCCATCAATCCTATACATAAGCCAAAATAAAGTTCTTTATCCAACCCAATAAAGTCAACAATATTAATTCAACGATATAAATCAATGATAAAATACGAGGGAAGTGTTTATGGTCTGTTATCACGGAAATAGTATAACTGTTAAGTCGAAACTCAGTCTTATTATTCAACTTCTTATTATTATTCAATCTTTATTCAACTTTTTAATTGGAATTTAAAATATTACCTATTTTTTAATTATCTTAAACAGCCCTATTAATATAACGATTGAATATAGAAAAAGATTAATTAATTACTGTAACTTAACGTACCTTGTAACATACGTATGTTTTTATATGTTCTACGAAAAATATGACAATTAGAATGAGAAAAATAAACTAAACTCAGAATATAAATACATCTTTATTGTAAGAAAAACAAAACCCTTGGCGTCGTTTAGTAAAAATTAAAACGCCAACTCAGGCTTAAATTTTCGCATCACGATACAAGATAGCTACAAAAATTTACGAGCTGATAAACGCCTACCATTTAACCTAGACCCTTTTGGACAGCGGTGTTTGGGCAATTTATTTTTTTTTCGAATTAAGGAAAAAATAAATATGGGGTCATCGTACAGTGGTCGTTTTATAAACTTGTCTGTTAAATGGATTACTACGATTAAGTTTGAGTGATCACTGACCTATATAGATTGATGCATGATTAGCTACAAAGCTAATGACCGCTTAAAGCTTTTACGATACGTCAGCAATATTCTTTGGGTTGCAATTCTGTAAGTAAGTCATTCATTAAATTTACTCAATTACAACTAGTTTTAGTTAACAATTTTTTTTATAACAAGACTATACTTTGTCTTTGTTCGTTATGCCTTTCGATTTACGACGAAACTATTATTCTTTAGGGTGTAAAAGCATGGTATCCACTGGCCTATAAACCAGATTTAGAATTAGATTAACACTATTGGGTTTTATTCTAGCATGCAGATAACAATTTATAAGTCACTGATATTGTTAAAGTTTTTCATTGTAAAATTCCTGTCACAGCATGGTCACAGGTTGACTGCAGGCCAAGCTAAGCATCATCAAGGCACTACATACAGGTCATACATACATCAGGTCTGGTCGAGAATCTCGAGCAGATTCTGTTCTGTGCATCTTACTCTCAGTTCGAGATTCCTATGGCTTGGAGATCAAGCTCAACTAATTCATCCAACATAACTTTGGCATGCCACGGCTTTGTTGACCTTCGTTCCAATCAAAGACCCTCCAAGCCTTTACGGGTTGAATGATGTCTGGTTTCCCATACTGGTGGTGTAGTTTATGAGTATATCTAAATGAATTTATCATATTACGAACTTTTTAAAACCTATTACCGAACATTACTTTTAGCTACACTTAATTATAGCGCAAAGTTTATTATGTATTATAAAAATACGTTATTAGTTTTAACATGTAAGTTATAATAATAATAAATTCATTTTAATTCCATACAGTTAATACAATAACATATCAAATGTGTGTTTGTTTTGTTATTATAGTTTTAGTCTACGTTAGTTACTGTTGTTTCCATTACTTCGTCTTCTGCAGTATGGACCCCTTTTGGGTAAAGGCCTCCTCCTGAACCTTTCATTTGGATGTTTTTAACTTCCTCCATACAATTCTCCCCATCACTTTTGTGGTCTTCGCACGTTTCGTTTTTCTGGAGGTCCGACAAGCATTACGGTTTAAATATAAACAAAAACTATTTCTTAGTATTAGTTCTAACTAGTAAATCGATAAACTTTATATTGTTAATCGATATATCTATACATTTTGTTAATGTCTGCAATTGCCACAAGTACCAAGGTAACTTGAACTAAGTAAATTCTCGTAAGAGGCAAACCATCTAAGTCCAAGTCAATTTAAGGAACAAACACCATTTGTCTTCCCAGACTGGCTAATGCTCGCTGGAAAGTTTATGTTCATATCTGCAGATATTTGCATTTATATTGGTAAAAATATTAGACAATTCCAGAATAGTTTAGAAGTCATATTCGACAGATATATGAATAGCGATAAAATTAAAATGTCTTCTTCATAATTGAATTGTAATTTGTGACTGAATGAACTTACAAATATTATATTTTTTATCTTATACGAGGCAAACGTTACCGCTAACGATAAATGGCTTGCAAATGCCGTACAGTTCCAAATCTCAAACCTGAGATCATGCGTCCAAATCCAGTTATTTTAATAAGACTATAATTACGCTATAACGTAATTCTTGTATTTGTAATATGGCGGTGTCTTATAGCAGGAAAATACTGGCAGACTATTGGCAACGATCTGGAAAGGATCCATATCCACAGGCGACTAACATATTACTACAAACATTTAGCAATAAGTAAGCTTAACATCATTTAAAATGAAACTTAAGGATATGGAAATAAAAAAGACTAATATTATTAAAATATAGCGATCAATATTTCTGAATTAATTAATGAAGAAAGATTTTATTTTGGAGTTTTTGAAACGAATAAGCTTAAAAAGTGGACCGATATTAAAAAAAATCGTTCACATAGAACAAACTTCGTGTCATTACAAGCTTTTAGAGTATCTCAGATTATTGTATTTATTACGTGACCATTTGTTACTTCAGCATACGCAAGTAGGTGATTAGCCCTCTGTGCCGTCTTTCATGATCAGAATGCTTCATTATCCCTGAGGTAATCCTTGAGGCTTATTAGTAACATACTTATTTTGTAACTAGGATCTGGCGGCCTTATTTATGTAAGTTTCATCTATATAAATATGTAGTATTTAATAAATATAAGCGAAACTTTAATGCATAATTTAATTTACTCCACGTTCAGCTATAGTGGCTGTTCCTATGCTATATAACGACTGCGACGATTTTAACCCTCATTAAATATAAATAACCTTTATATCGTGATGAAAAAATTATAAGCTTCAATACCCATTGCCCCTGATGGTAAAAGCTGCCATCCTAGCTATTCACCTGAAATAAAAGCAAGCCATAGGGATGGGAAACTTATTTAATCGATATTTATAAATTGTGTTTTTTTGGGACAAGCGCGTTATTTAAAGGTAAATAACTAAAAAAGCTTTCTATAATCAAGGCTAGATCAAGCAGTGTTAACTTTCATAGTTGAGGTCGTAGGTTTGATCCCTGGTTGTCTACGTGCGCGTTTAACATTATCTTGAACAGCGAAGGAAAACATCGTCAGAAAACCCAACAATTCTACGGCGTGTGACAGGCACAGGAGTCTGTTCACCTACTAGTCTATTAGATTTACTAATTACCATAAAACAGCCACAGAAATCCAGGCCTAAAATGGTACAACCATTCATTTTTATTTTATTTGTTTTTACATCAAGGATAGGAAATTTAACACCCTATTAATTACTTGATTCACTATAGTCCACTTATTTCGAAAAAGGAAAGTTTGTTTGTGTCGTACTTTAAATTATTTTCCTTACTCCAACTCAACGGTCCCACTTCGGCCGGATGTGGAATGAACAATGAAATGAGTCAAAAGAGTAGTATACGCGATAATGTTAAGATTTTATAAACATTATGTATTCGTATTCATTACATAAATTGAAATTGTATAAAATTTAAATAAACCAATATTATGTTAAGTGTCAAATAAGTATTAACAGGTTCAATATTGTTTTCACAATTGATTTAATTAATTAAATTTTTTATATTAATAAAGTGCACATATATCAAATAAGACATAAACCAAATTATTAACTCCTATCTCAAAACAGAATAAGTTAGAGTAGTAAAATCGATAAAGGGCACATCACTAATTAAAAGGGGAAGCTGAAAGCAAAATAGCATAGCGCGTCTAATACGATTAGTGATGTATTTGTGTACGCAATGCGCACTGGGTCGATGGGTAAACTCACTGATTTCATTCGAATTATTTACTCTTCATTACTTTTATGTGACAACCTTTATAATTAGACACAGTAAATTTATCAAAAAACGCTTTTGAACTTTTTTGCGTATAAGTGGGACTCTTTATGGGTATTTATATATACGCTTTTGTCCCGAAGGGGTAGGCAGATACCACGGATCTTCCTTGCTACGGTCCTGACATTTCTCTCTCGCTTCATCCGTGGCATTCACCATGCAAGCTCGTCGGTTTTGGGTAATTTTAACTGGTCCCTTATCTAGTCTTCTTCTCTTATATTTTTAACAGAGGAAATAAACATGGCCGTTACTGATTTAATGTATGACTTTATGACAACCAGTTGATATTTTAGTTGGAGTACCTAATGGTTTTTTTCGTACTAAAAAAAGAAACACTGGACAAAATTAAAACCTATTTATAATTATTTAAAAGTAAGATACTATGACTATATTAATATTTATAGAATGAGATAGATTAATAATCAAAAATGAAACGCTAAAATAAATTTAAAAAATGTCAAACAAAAAACACTGAACTAAATTAAAACCTGTTTATAACAACTTTATAATTATTTTATTACATAAAAGTAAGATACTATGAAAAAATTAATATTTATAGATAATAATCTAAAATGAAACTCTTAAATGAATTTAAAAAGATTGGTCCTGCTTTTTTTATTTTATTTTTTATTTAATGATACTCCCAAAAACCCTGAAAAAGTCCCCTGCCATTGTGTCCAAGGACTTATTCTATATCAAATTTTTACTCTCTCTAGATTTTACTTTTAGAAGATACAATATATTATTACAATAAAGTAGTTCCCGAATGGTGTGTTACGCGTGACACATCAAAAAATAGCTTCAAAATCTAATTCAATTTTTTTACAAATTCAACACATTTCAAATCACGTAACAGAGAACTTAAAAAGTCCATTTCATTCTAATTCAACAAATTTTCAACAAAGTCCGCGGCAATCAGTATTATTTTTAGCGGTTTAAAAATATTTCTTTTATCTTTTGACTACGATTGATATTATCAAATTAACGATTATATAATCTCGATTTTATTCAGAATCATAAAGGTGAAATTATAATTCGCTGTTGGAACCTTTATTTCGGGGATCGTAGCGCAATCCATTAGCCGAATGGCTTCTCTTATCAACTCATAAATTTTAGAGGTACTATGAGACGCAAAGTGCGTTATTTTTTTTTTTTTTTTTTTTTTTTTTATAAAATAGGGGGCAAACGGGCAGGAGGCTCACCTGATGTTAAGTGATACCGCCGCCCATGGACACTCTCAATGCCAGAGGGCTCGCGAGTGCGTTGCCGGCCTTTTAAGAATTTGTACGCTCTTTTCTTGAAGGACCCTAAGTCGAATTGGTTCGGAAATACTTCAGTGGGCAGCTGGTTCCACATAGCGGTGGTGCGCGGCAAAAATTGCCTTGAAAAACGCTCAGTCGTGGAACGTCGGACGTCGAGGTGATACGGGTGGAATTTTGTATTTTGCCTCGACGTCCGGTGCTGAAACTCAGCTGCAGGTATTAATCCGAACAACTCCTCTGAACACTCTCCATGGTAAATGCGGTAGAAGATGCAGAGTGACCCCACATCTCTACGCAACGCCAAAGGATCGAGCCGCTCGGAGAGGGATTGGTCATCGACGATTCGAACCGCTCTTCGTTGGATACGGTCAAGTGGAAGGAGCTGGTACTGGGGAGCCCCCGCCCAGAGGTGAGAACAGTATTCCATGTGGGGCCGTATTTGCGCTTTATAGAGTTGCAGGCGGTGGCCCGGAGTGAAGTACCGTCTCGCCTTGCTGAGCACACCAAGCTTTTTGGAGGCTAATTTAGCCTTTCCCTCCAAATGACCGCGAAACTGAACGTCGTTCGATATGTCAACGCCAAGTATTCCGATGCTGGCTGTGGCTTCAAGAAGAGTGTTTTCGAAAAGAGGAGTAGCGACAAAGGGTATTTTTTTCGCGGAAAACGCGCAAACTTGTGTCTTCTTGGGGTTAAATTGGACTAGGTTTAGTCTACCCCAGTCCGAGACTCCACGTAAAAGAGTTTCGACTTCAGACACAAGTTTGTTCCGGTACTCATCGACAACTGCCCGAGAAATACCTGCCCGGCCAGTGTAAAGAGTATCCCCAGTGCTGTCGTCCGCATAGCAATGAATGTTGCTAAGTTGCAACATGTCATTGATATGCAGAAGAAACAGGGTCGGGGACAGAACACAGCCTTGTGGGACCCCAGCATTCACGGGTTTAAGGTCGGAACATGCTCCGTCGACGACGACCTTGATGCTCCGATCGGCTAGAAAGCTGGAGATCCAGTCGCATAATTTCTCAGGAAGCCCGTAGGCTGGTAGCTTCGAGAGCAGTGCTTTGTGCCACACCCGATCGAAGGCTTTCGCTATGTCCAAACTAACCGCTAGTGCCTCCCCCTTGGACTCAATTGCCTCTGCCCATCTATGAGTAAGGTATACTAGAAGGTCACCAGCTGAACGACCACGACGAAAGCCGTACTGATAATCGCTAATCAGCTGGTGGCCCTCTAGATAACTCAAGAGCTGGCCATTAATAATGGATTCCATTATTTTGGAGAACAAGGAGGTTATTGCGATTGGGCGATAGTTGGATGGATCAGTGCGATCGCCTTTTTTAGGGATCGGATGTATCGAAGCGGTCTTCCAGCACTTCGGGACAGTGCCGAGCGAGTACAGGTACCGGAAAAGGCGCGTCAGGACCGGAGCCAACTCAGGAGCACATGTACGCAGCACAATTGGAGGGATACCATCCGGCCCGCTCGACTTATGAATGTCCAAGGAAGATAGTGCTCTGCGAACAGCACGTTGCTGGAATGTGATTTCCGGCATTGAGTTATCACACCGCGAAATCGCCGGTGGTGATCTCCCCCGGTCATCCAAAGTCGAGTTGGACGCAAAGAGACAGCCCAAGAGGTCGGCCTTCTCCTTCGCAGTGTGGGCGAGCGAGTCATCCTCTCTGTGCAGCGGTGGTATCGATGGCTGACAAAAATTCCCTTGTACAGCTTTGGCGAGAGACCAGAAGGCTCGAGTCCCAGAAGGGAGTTGGGCCAATCTCTCGCCAAATCTGGCGATGTGCTCTGACTTTGCCTTAGCGATTTCCCGTTTGAAGGACCTGGAGGCTGAGTTATATGCTTTTTTATGTTCGCTGGTATTGGCATCACGAGATATCGCCGCCTCCGCCCATGCATTAAAGCATTCTCGCTTTCGACGCGATGCCGCCTTGCAAGAACGCTTAAACCAGGGCTGTGACCTGCCACCGATCGGCACCGCAGAGAATGGAATAAAAAGTTCCATGCCCTGCAGAACCACTTCGGCGACAGAGGCAGCGACGGAATCTGGAGCTTCCGACGAAAAGCACATAGGCCCCCAAGGGTAGGACGCAAAGAAAGACCGCATCCCATCCCAATCTGCTGACCGATAGTGCCAAATACGACGACAACCCGAAAAACGGGGCCGAGGAGGGCGCGTAGTAGGCACAGTACTCCGGACCACACAATGATCCGATGAACCCAATGGCGGGTCAACAGAGACTTGATAGGTCTCCGGATGTGAGGTCAGCAGAAGGTCCAACAAAGAGGGTTTATGACCATCCACATCTGGTATTCGCGTAATCGCAGGGACCATTTGTGACAGGTCGTAAGCTAAAGCAAAGTCGTGAAAGGATCTTCCCGCGTGATCGGTGGTTTCCGAACCGAGCCAATCGGCATGGTGAGCGTTAAAATCGCCAAGTATCACGATTTCAGCGGTAGGAACCCCTTCGAGCAGGGAATCTGTAGCCACTTGGATGTGCTCAATGAGTCGCTCAGTTTCGGTATTTCCGCTATGGGACCTATACAGGCATGCGTAGAATCGCGGATGGTCATCGCAGTCTACGCGCAGCCAGAGGCTAGATAGGTCCCTTCCTTCAAGCGACCCGAGGCGACGAGAACAGATATCCTCTCTGACGTACACGCAAACTCCCGCCCGCGGCACAAATGAATGTTCCAATTTGTACCCCGGGTAGGAGAGGTAGGAAGTATCAGCCGGGAAGGATATCTGAGTCTCAGTAAGGAAGAATAAGGCCGGCTTCGCAGTTTCGAGGTGAAAGTGAACCGCGTTAAGATTAGAGTTGAGCCCCCTAACATTGGTAAAGTCCACTGAGAGCGTGGAAGGGGATGCCTTCGGTAAATTCTTCCGTTTGCCCCGAGATCGAAACTTATAGTTTTTTGAGCAGTTTTTGCCCACCCCAGAATACGAAGGGCAGCCTGTGCATCCACCACCGAATACTGATTGTTCCGATGATGGACGCTCAGAGGGGGATTCTCCACAGCGGAAACGTGTGGTACCCCCCTGGGGTAATCTCTGTTTAAACTGCATCTTCATATTCTGGGGGAGGGGAGAATTGATGGGCTCCGGGAGTCTCACTCACCGCACGAAACGCGAGTACAATAAGATGAACCTATTGCATCACTTCACGCCGGTTTTCTGTGAGACAGTGGTACTGCCCCGGTCGTGCCTGCCCGATTGGCTGAAGCCCGAAAGCAACAGCATGGCACTCCCACTAGGTTATTAGGGTTGTCGCAAAACACTGAATATTATGTGTATGAGTACCGAGGATACTAATCTTAGAAGGAAAACGACATTAAAATTTGAATAAATTAGCTATTCGCAATCAGCCGTTTTCTATTTTTTTTCTAGTTTGCCTAATAAATCTAAATAAGTATTTATTTTGTAACAGCTAACAAGTATATAGAAGGCAACCGGGGATGGTGAGATCGAGTTGGGTAGGCCTTGTCGTACATAACTGGATCAAATCCAGGAGATACTAGTAAAAGGGAAAAGTTTATTTATTTATTAGAGAAATAGATACATTATCTTTAAAGACTATGCCAATACGATAATGTCGAGAAACATGAAATAATTAAAATATGATAAAATACGTATATAATATTAAACACATAATTTACACAATATCGCTACTATGAATTCACTCTGCGAACTGATATAAATATATCGATGGTGTCGGAGACAGCATTCAGTAGTCAGTTGTAGTAAGTACCCTTAACCGATGAGCATGCATGAATGTCATAAGAGTGGATGAAGCGAGAGAGGTATGTCAGGGCCGTAGCTAGTCGTGGTCTCAGTCTACCCCTTCGGGACACTATAAATAAAAATATATAATATATGTGTTTACTATTAAATATATTAATTTGAAATATTTATTTCTTCTTAATTAAACAACATAACTACAAATTTCATCTGATGGGCTTGTAAATTTGTTTCTTGGACATGTTTAATGAAACACACTTTCAAATCAAGACTTAGAAGTGCTGGTTTCCCTGATATTTTTCTCACCGTTACGCATGTATTCATTGCAAACGAGGGCATGAACTCACAGACATGAAGTTGTGTGTTGCACGCCTAACCACTAAGACCAAGTTCAAGGTCTATAATTGTGATTAGCAAAATCTTCTTAGCCAGTTACCAAGTAGGATTTTATTATTTGCGATTGGTTAATTAAAAGAATCGTTTACTTTACTACCGGTATCATGTGCACGGGTTATAAATTGTTGAAATGGACATATTAACACCTTCATTGTTTATGTTCGGACCGGGAAAACGTATTCGGTGAACTATGACCCGGATATTACTGACATTAAAAGTTTTCATGGGATTAGATTTTACATAAATTTTTGGTCTCATAGTAAACAAACATCACAGAATATGTTGCTTAGTGCAAATTTCGAAGTCGGCTGGTTTAATTACTTAGTGTATTTTTTTAATTGTTGACTCTTAGGAAGGTTTTGGAAAAAATGGAGTTAAAAAAAACGCTTTTCCTGAAAAGCTCTATATGTTGGTATGTAGCTACTAATAACATGGGCTAAGTAAGTAAATTCATATTAAAGCGACACGAAGCAGCTATAAGTTACAAAGAAAAAGTACTTGTATGGTCAAACTGGGCTGTATATTATTGTTTGTGATAAAAGCATCACAGACGACTGATTAATGACGTCAAAAATTAGTTTGTTGGAGTCTAATTTTTAAAGGCTTTTGCTTGATTTGACCGCTCAATCGAACTGAGCGCCATAACATGCATAGTTATAGAAACCCTTATTTGTGATTAACAGGTTTCTTAACATTTCGAATCGAACTGCAGTCAAACGAATCGACTACAGTCAAACGGCAGCCATTAAAACAAGTCTCAAGATTACTTAAATGTGGAGTGTTATTTAAGTTTCTATTGTTTAAATTTATGATAAATAATAAATCTTCTAATATTTATAATGGCTATGGAGACTTAATTATTTATTAGCAACATTAAAAATTTGAATAAACCACTAGAAAGAAAGAAAATATTATATAATATGAATTATAATGACAGTGGCAGCTGACACTACCATTACCCCGACATTAATAAT
This sequence comes from Pieris brassicae, assembly GCF_905147105.1. NCBI lineage: Eukaryota > Metazoa > Arthropoda > Insecta > Lepidoptera > Pieridae > Pieris > Pieris brassicae. The sequence continues at coordinate 5,870,216 of NC_059671.1, read as the reverse complement.
AATGACTATTAAGTTTTTATTATTACATACTATCAAATATTTATAATTAATCATATTGGCAAATCGACATAAATCACAAATATTAACGACTATACTACTGATAAGGAATTGACGTTGTTAATTTACGAGCTCTGTGACATATAATGACAATGGCAGCTGATAACAAGCAGCGTCCAACAGTCCAAGCGCGAACTTTCATCTGTCAAACTCTTGCTATACGTTTGCACACACAGGTATTATGCATTTTTCCTCAGCTGCAAAGTATATTCGTATATCTAACAATACATTTACATGCAACAAATACCAGCTCACAAGAGACTTGTATTATGTACAAACCCATTACATATTCAGTAATTACCATTTGTGAGGGCATGTCATAGAATTTCCTCTACACGCTTTCAAATATTATAATTAATTGCCAGGTTAGGATTTAATTTGTTATCTACATGATTATTATAAGCATTATGTTGTTATTAAATATAATAATATTGTTACTTCAATATGGTTTTCATATTCATAGAATTTGTTTGTATAAGTTTAAAAATTAGAAGTTGGTACTAAAATTATGTTGCATACTTCGGAATAAGTTAAGTTAAGTATGAATCCCGTATATCAAAAAATATTGTATTTTGACATACATTTGACGGACGGATATTTTATTATCCTAATAAACTTCGCCGCAATGTATGTTGCGCTTATTCTTCATGCTCTTTTATGACTATATTTAAATGATAACTTACTATAATATTGTTATTGTTTGCATGAAAAATACCTATTTTATCCTATAATTAAATTTCAATATACTACTATAGTTGAAATACTTCAGGATACAAGTTACCTTTTACGCAATCGAATTTAAAAATAATAGCAAAATTAAAAATTAATTGCGTGCATGCGTTAATTTTTAATTCTGTTAAACATTTCGACTTACGGACTTCAAGAAAAGTGTATCAAATCTTAATAGGCCGGCGACGCACTTGCGAGCCTTCTGGCAGACGTCATTTACATTAGATAATCCTGCCTCACGTGGTCAACAAATATTCGACCTCGATTAAAAGATTCTTTCAATGTTTTGATAATTAGTTAGGCTTTTTAAGGAAATAGCAAAAAGGTTAGTCGACAGTCACAGGAGACCCAAAAGCTGGCAGCTACCTCGGACAAAGATTTAGTCCTGCTATTCTACGGGGGAACGCTGCCAGTATCTCCGAAACCTTCCCTAAAGGCACTATTTTTAATAATATATTTTAGTTATATGGTAAGTTATTGTTCTTTGTTATATTAATTTATATTAGAATTATTATTTAGTTAATTAAAGATGGACAATATAAGGTTTTATATAATGGGTGTAATAAAACCATTGAGATGAATCTCAACCATACAGTGTATTAGAAATAGTATTTATTGAGGGATATTCCATATTGTGTAGGTTGTCCGAGCTAATTGGGGTTCGTTAGTCCTGCCTTGTATACCCATGCAATACCGTGGCAACATAAACTTTGAACATGCGCGCCCTATCTTGGCTTTTTACGTAAAATATGACCTTGTGTGGTTTTTTGAAGTACATTTTCGCATAGTCGAGCGTTTCCACAAAGACTTTTTATTAAAGCTATGGAATCCTCTTTGTATAGTTTAGTCCAGAATATTGTCATAAAATTTTATTAAGATAAAGAAATAAGCAATTTTACGACAAATTGTATTAGGACTTTCCGACGAGTGACAACATAGACATATATATACTTGTGGGTAGCATAAAAAGCGAGATGCGAGAGTGTGTTTAACATAATTGTTTATATGTTAATTTGAGTAGTACTTTTTGAAGTGAAACTTCTTCATCAGCGTTGGATCAAAAACATTACTCACTATTAAGTGGTGTAGAGTATTATTAATTTAAAAAAAACAACCAGTGGCGCTACAACCTTTTAGGTCTAGATTGATGCATCTGTTTCGTAATTATTACTTTTTTATAATAGGCAAGTAGTTCACGGTCGCTGTCGTCTTTTTTCTTACCATGTTTTCCAGCACCGTATTATTGGATGCGCATATAGAACGTCCATTAGTGCAGGGGACTCGTGGGTGGAACCTACGAGTCACGAGCTCACGAATCGTACGCTGAAGCCACTAATTAGCCATTAAGTAAAGGGAGAACCTTAAAAATATTAAAGGTTATATAAGTCCATACTTTTACTGCTTCTAATATAATAAGCGAACTTTATCTTCATTTAAGTTCCTGATCAAGTTTGCTGACTTGGTATATCCCCTTGAGAGCGTTGCAATCAGGCTCAAGATGCTTAGAATAAACTTCTAAGTGTCCTCTAAGATTTATATATCATACCATATTTCTTACAACATAACAATATATACATGATATAGTCGGCATTCTTGCTTTTTTGTTTTAAATGGAATTGGCATTATCAATTTAGTCAGCCTGTGTGTGAGGAAATATAGCTGTCTTGAGATTTCATGTCGCAACTGTGCTTATTTGCCTTATTCTTAATATATTTATATATATATTAATCAATAAAGCGTAGAATTACACTGTCCAGACGGTAGTTCTCAGCACTTTCTTTCTAACTAGGATAATGTTAAAATAAAGAAAGCATAATTCAGCTATATGCGCACGGCCTATCATCCCTCGTAGGTCGTAAGTTCGAACCCCGGCTGTGTACCAATGGACTAATGGACTGTCTATGTGCGCATTTAACACTCGCTTGTACGAAAACGCATTATAACAACATTTTAGAGGAAACCGGGACCCAAATAACCAACGGCATGGAACGGCCTATCATAAAAAGCAAATGATTACGAAACAGATATATAATGCTGGGGCCCAGGCCCAATAGGTTCTAACATCTAACCTAACACTAGTTAGGTTAAAATAAAATAACCCTATTATTAATAATAATAAATAATATACACACCACTAGAGCTGCCACACGAGCAGGCTCAGTCCTACATGCTAGAATATTTTTCTTGTCAACTACACTAAATAGTAAATATATTTGTAAGAAAAATATAATTTAAAAATATTTAACGAGGACACTAAATAGTCCTTCAAACGTCTACTGAAACCTTGCAGAAAGAGAATTAGCAAACAGGTGCTGTTCACATCTCGACAACATTTTCATATCTCTTTGAAGTTATAGCACGCTATAATTGCCAATAGCTCGAAGCTATACCGAGTTATTTTATGTAAGAATTGAGCAGAAGCGATGATAAATAATTGCTTACGTTCTTTTATTCAATGCGATTTTATTATGTAGACTGGGAACTGTCCCCTCTTATTATAATTTAGTAAATTACTTAGTGAAGAATTACAATTGGCGAGTATAAAGCTTTTTATATTAGATTTTAGTTTAATGAGTGTAAAATTCTACGTTGTTGTATTATTATTTTTGTTAATTTAGTTGCGCAGTTCTTAAACTTTCCCCTGAGTTATTACCTTATTATTTTTCCTTACCCGGATCGGTTGTTAGCGACCGATCATTGCCAGACTTGATCATGGTCAGACTTTTTAAATTTATTTGTATTATATAAATATTTACTTCTATGTTAGGAAAATAATATTAGACGGGTAGTAACAAGTATAGGCTATACACATTAGCCTTTTCTGACTGTTCATGATTAACGAATCGCTGTAATGTTAATACTTGCACTTAATCATTAGCTCCTGCGACCTACAAAGCTTCTCAATGGAGTACATTCCATTACATACACGCTATCTTTGAAGATATTTTTAGTATCTGCTTATCGATGTGGAGATGATTTCATTGTCACTTTAAGGCATGTTGATCACAGGACAGTTTCAGAACAAATATCAAAATAAATATTGCTATCGAAAATTGAAATTGCTGTGTATTATTATTAAATTTCTATGTACTTTTTGGTATGTACCACAAATAATAATAAAAAAAACGTGTGTGCACATATGAACACGCGTAAGATATACTTCTTTGGCGTAACAAGATAAAAATCTTGTCAAAAAATCACTAAATAATACATATCGTCAACTAACCTCAAATTCTACAAACGTACTCATAATACTAATATGTAAAAACTATTTTTAACACTTATAATACAATAAAAAACGAACACACACATTTTACTACTACTTTTTTAAAGTCTCTATGCAAAATGTAAAACAATTTTTTGAAATATTTTCCATAGATATAAAATGGAATACTTCAAATAAAATCCACCTTACTGAATTAGAGCTTTGTCTACAAATTAAAAAGCAACAAAGGACCAACAATGCACAATTTTTATTTACATTGTATTTTTATATGTCATTATGTTATAATCAAATATCATTAGCACTATATTATTTAATAATATATAAATTGTTAAAATGTTGCGTTACAGATTATTTTTAGTTATATAATAAGTAGATTTTTTATTTATATATATAATATAATATTTTATGGAATAAACTGCTATGTTTGGGTGACACCAAAATGTTCGATTTATAACCTACTTCGTGCCTGTGTTATTTGTTTACAACACCATAATATAAATTTACAAAAGAATTTTGGTCGTAAAAAGTTTCAGCTCTAAAACTCTTATTGTCCTGACTTTGTTCGCTTTTTAACAATAATCCTATGGTGTTTTATTTAAAGGTATAAACACAACGTTCATAGATATGTAATGTAAAAAAAGGTTTATATTAAAGTAATTACGCGTGATTGTATTCTACTAAGAGGACATTATCTTAAAGACAACATCGTCATTTTGTCTAAACGCCGAAATAGGCTTTCAATAAAACATTACAGTTTTTCCTCAAAATAAATGAACGAAACGATTAAATCAGAGTGGAACTTAAATGAAAGAACTGGAATTAAAGCGCCTCCAATTCAGATATAGATTGAATAGGACTTGTTAGCGAATTTTATATCTTTATATATAAACACCTTTGTTTAAATAAATAATGTGATCATTCAGAAAATGCTTTTTCAAACGACCTCGAAAGAGGATATTTCAACAATATATTTTTTGTACGTATTTCTTTGTTACCTTACCACTAAATAAGCCTCGACTTATTTTTTTATCGTTATGTGCTTATTTTGCAATTTCATTTCTGTTTATTTAGACTCGTAAAGACTGAAAGCAAATTCGGAACATCCGTGTATCATAAATTATGACTGTAGGTTAACACTGTCCGGAGAAATTTGAATTTAACTGCTTTCTAAGCAATTAGTAACTTTGCGTATGTTTGGCAGTCTGTCCGTTACATCTGTACAGCGGACAAATTAATATATTATTTTAAGTACATTAATGATAACTTTATGAAGGTATGTAATTAAATATATTTATCAAGTTAACCTTTTTTACATTATAATATGAGATTAGGGATCTTTTATATTAAGATCAGGTTTATTCAACTTAACTTTTTAATTTACATAAATATGTACCTAATATGTATGTTTTCATTAGTCGACTGTACCAGTATCTATGGCAATCAAAATTTTAATTATCTTTCCATAGGTTACAAAACAATACTATACAGTATGTTCAAGGGGAAGATTATTACATTATAAGAGGTACGCTCTATAATGCGAAGGAGTTCAACTTATGACTAACAGATTGTTACATAATAAATTCAATTGTTTTTAATTATAATTAGAAATTTGTATGATAGTTTAATATCACTTTCAAGGCAAATAAAGGATTTATTTATTTAGATACAATACATGTTTGTAACTCTCCAAGTATTTCTTTATATATAAATTTTGTGGTTCCTAAGGCTATTCTTAAAAGCAGTTACTATGAAGTAAAAGTCCTTTAAATACCTTATATTATTAAGATAAACATATGTATTTTAAGGAAACGATAATAAAGTCAAAGAGTGCACTATTTGCAACATGAAACATTTTAAAAATATTGCAATACTGAAATATATTGGTGTCATGCCTCAAAGAGCATCCCTTTTCAATACTCTGCAGAATTTATTGACAAATAACGTAAACCTTTTTAGGTCACAGACTTTAATAAGCTTAATGCAATTCAATACGTTATTTTTATACGGGTGAATCACGTAAAAGCTATTATGGTTATACATACAGATAGCAAATATTGAGGCGGTTTGTCTTTTAACTTCTTATTAAACATTTTTAAGGCAAATAGACATACCAACCCGTTACAATTATTATTACCCAGGGACTCGAACACAGAACCTATAAAATACTTAGCCATGAAAGTACTATAGCTAGCAATTTGGTATAGTAAATATGATTCTTCTTTTTATTCGTAAAACATCGTCAGGATACCGACACATTTAAGAGGTAAATATGGACGGTGTTTACAGGATTATTGAGAAAAACTATCAAGAAAACGAATAACAACAGATAATTTGTGTTATATGTTATAAACGTCCAATATATAAAAGTTGTAGAAGTAATGTATTGTTGAATGAAGTCGTCTATAGAGAAATTGTTAAACTAATTTGGTACTCCATTACCTACGCCAATAAATTTACTAACAAGACAATAGTTTCCGTCATTCAAATAATAACAGAAATTAGGTAAATGTTACCTATGAACATCTATACATCAGTTTAGAATTCACGGGCATCAAAATGGGACCCTAAATAAATAGGAACATTTACTTATATTATCAATTAAAATATTGTGATCATTTTGTAAATGCTATGCCTTTGAAACTTCGTTAATCTTACGTATACTGTAAACAACTTAAAAATCAAAAAATAAATTCGTGTCTTTTTTAGTCCTAAAAGAAAGACAGTATTGCGAATTATCTTTTCATGATGAACTATTCTCCCTTCAAACATTTGTTGATCTCCAAGCACACCATTGAGGTTAATGGTAGTTAGTATTCGCAGAGAACAGTTTTTATTCTTGAATGACGTTGAAGGGAGTGTAATTGCAGTGCAATTGAGACAACTGACAGTTTAGGGTGTGTACGCAGACTGTAAACCATGTGAGGAAGCAAAGATATAATATTCATGACTTTATATAAATGTTTTGGTGTCTAAAATATTTATTAACTATATTTTATTCATTATTGAATTACCTTTGAGGTTTTCTACTCATTTATACTCTTACTTTTATATTAGTATTATTTATCAAACTTTTAGTCTGTGACAAATCTATATTATATATTAGCATCAAAAGGTTCGATGCCTTAGCTAATTCCAACATTTCCAATCATTATATTCCAAATTTACATAAAACCTCACGCAAAATTCGTGAAGTAGTTTTTAAGTTCATCGCAAACGTTGCAGTGATTTAGTTGTTCTGAGAGTTCAGAGTTACAGAGTTCTGTTTTTACTACTACTTTAATATTATTTTTACAGCAAACAAATAAAGAAAACCCGAACTCTTGCATGTAAATAATAAAATTATATTTTACAAACTGTTACTAACATAATATTCATTAAATTAACATCCTTAAACTCAATTAATATTTTGATTTTCAAAGATATTTACAGGAGCTAACATATGAAATTGGTTTCATAACATTATTAATTCTGATATACGCCACAGAGGGAGCGACAAGCTTTAATTTGATTTTGGAAGGGGTGAATAGATTATTCCACTCTGAATAAGTGCGAATAATTTTCATAAATTTTCAATTAAACTTTGCATTTCTATGTTCTGCGAAGACGTGAAAATTGAAGTTGTAAACAAGTTTTAAAAATGGAAATACTTTTTCATTCCCCTTTCGGATGAGGGTAGCATTAATCAAAATATATTCAAGGACTGTTTATATAGTAAATCAAGTTAAATAAGACTTTATTCAAATAAGCTTTTCGTCGGAAACTCTGTTCTGTTATAAAGCATAACAATTAATTTAAAATAAGGTTTACTAACAATAGTTGTTAGTGAATTTGTACAATATTTAACAGTGGAGATGTTTTTTAAAAGTGATCAAAAGGAAGGCTTCCAATAGACTTTAATAGCTAACTACTTAGTTTGGTTTATACATTTCTGTAATAAATTGTATGACATAAATGAGTTAAGTAAGTCTTACAAGGGCTTTAAGCTTTTGAGTAAACTAAATTTAAAATAATAAGGTCCTATACATATATAGTTTCAGGGTAGAAGCGACCTTAATACCGGTCGATTGTGGAGCGTTTGGAGTCATGAACAATAAGATACTACCTTCTCAAGTCTGTGCAAAAACCAACGTGGCAAGTATGCGAAGTAATGCTGAAATTAGTATTGTATTTTATTAACATAACTTTTACACATTTAAAGAAAACACGGATTGAAGCTATGTATTATTAAAAACTTGTAATTATTTTACATAATTTTAAATTTTTACCCGACGATTCGTGGTTTACAGCCTGCGTGGTCACGGTGACTGAAGACAAAAAGTGTTGAATGTCAAAAAGTATCACAGCTGTAGAATAAGTTATATTATCTGTATTTATTTACCCGGAGTTGATATCGACTAAAAGGTGAAGGGTTTTTGCAGAAATGTGTCACGGTGTCCTCTATTTTCGCGGATTGTTTGTCTTGAGATTTAGATATTATTGGATCCGAGGTGTTTAATAATTTAAGAAAATTATGTAAAATAATTATAAAAAAGTGTTTTTTTTTTTAAATATTGAAATTGTCATTAAATAATTATAAAAAAATTCATAACCGCCGAACTATAATGACGGCTGTGAGACATAACGAAAAAAGTAATGAAGCACTTCTGAAATCCCAAATCGCGGCAATTCTTTTATTTTATTTCTGAAACAAAAATTTAGTTCATACTGACGTAAGTGGCCAGGTAGGATATGAATTATACATTTTTCTTGAGAAACTTATTAAAACTGGACATGTTATATAAGTTATGACAAGAACATGTAAATTTAACTGCGTTGAACTTATTACTTATTATTCATAAGGTCCGCAATGGTAATAAGCCAGAGGGACTTTAAAAACGTTTCTGAAGAATAAAATAACGCGCTTAACAACTATAAATTTGATTTAACTGGAATTAAAAACAATTAAAATATTTATATTATCATCTGAAAATTGCACTTAATTGTCTGATTTGATTCAGCGCTATAACTATATAACATGTAATAGCAACAGAATAACTTCAGACGCAAGATATGTTAAAGCAGCGTTTATAAATTCATAAACCTAACCTATAGTTAGAATCCATTAGTAACCGAACTAAAATGAACCTAGAGAATAGCAAATTACACGGTACAGTATATCAGCCAGGAAATTCACGACAAAATAAATCCAATCACAAACATCGTAAAGCACATACTCGCGTAAACAAATTTCCCTAACTAAAGATTTACGTGGCCCACCGTACTTTGAAATTTGGATATTCTTTTTAGCCGAGGCTGAAGCAATATCCGAGCGAATTTAAATTTATCGGCCGTTGAACAAATCTATATTGACAAGTTTAAGCCAACAGCTATATTGAGTACTAACTAGGAAATGATTATAAAATTGTTTTTCTCTAAGGTTGGTTCTAAAGAGCATACATACCTAGAAGTACAATTCTACTCAGAATGTAAACTCAATAGTACTTGGTGGTGAAAAAAATTGTGATACATATTTCCAACAATTATTTCTTACTTTTAAATTGTATCTGACACAATTTAAATAGCACAGATAATACTTAAAATTTATTTTGAAGGCGTGTAACAATATCCAATAATATTAAACATATTAACTTCCGTAGTTTGGCATACACAAATTGTATGTACTTTACAAAAAAAATATGACGTCCGTCTAACTAAAAACTATGAAATTATATTGCCGATTCTCAAACTATTCAACATAAATCGATAATATTAAAATATAACTCAACTGTTCCCAACAAGGAAATAGTATTATAACTTAACAAACTCTATTATCTATTGACTGGTACAGGCCTATGTCAAACGGAGAATATCCGCTGAATGTGCAAATTAGTTCAGTTGTCAAGCCCCATAACACTGAATCGGGTAACTTCATTAACCCCGGAGGGACATAACCTAAACTTGACACGGGAACGTGATAGGAATTTTCAATACGAATATTTATAGGATCTACATTGAGACCACAACTTACAATTTCAGTAAGGTTTAGAAATTATGAATTGTATTTACGTTATGACGATTTGTCAGGGTGGATCTTGGCATCGTTTGAAATGAAAACTGAATGTTTCTGAATATTTTTGTAGTTATACTTCTTTTGGCGCGTTAGGGACAAATGACGCGCGCGCACACCATCACAAAAACACTATCACAAACCGGTTGTCGGACAATCGGAAGTTAGCAAGTCAACATTATAAAATAAAAAATGTTATTTAATTATGTATAAATATATTTTTGGGATATTGAAATAAACTGTATTTAACTAGATAATGCATTATAATAAAGTTTTCAATGTATTGAATACCTTTTTTCTATTGTTAGTGTAGTTTTTACTGCAAACGTAGAATAAGGCGAAAGATAAAACTTTTAAAAAGATTTTATCTTGTTACGCCACAGAAGTATTACTTCTAACATGTGTACATAAGTACACACACATGTTTTTTTTTAAATCAGCAATTAAAGTTAACCAATTATAAATAAAATGTAGAATGATTATAGTAAGGCAGGGCTGGCAAAATGCCACGGGCCCCCGACCCAAGAGGCCGCGAGCTCAAAAAAAGCATTTACAATGCATGCAATGCAATGTATGCAGGTTTCCTCACGTTTCCTTCACCGAAAAGCTAGCGAATAAATGATGAATGCATTGAGATATTATGTTATATTGATGAATGCAATACGCATTGGGCTAGCATGGGGACTACAAACCATTTCCTCTCGCCTAAGAGAGGAGTTATTATTGTGGTATTAGTGGGACATATGTCCCAATAATAATAATTGTAATAACGCTGTACGCTGTAATTTGTACGCTGAAAATCTCGAAGTTTATTAAAATTAAACTGAGTACAACGTGACGATAGGGCCTTTTATTTTAGGATTTAACTGAGGGCCCTATCAAAAGAAATTGCCACAGGCCCCAGATGGTATAGTTACGCCACTGCAAATCAGTATTAGAATCTTAAAATATATCTGAGACGCGAAAGTCATTTTGAATAATTCATCCGTGCAATCTACGTTTTATTGGCAGTTAAAGCGAAATTCTGAACGGTGTTTTTGTTGAATCTTATCGACATGGAGACATTATTCGAAGTTTGAAATCTTTTCTTTAAATCTGATATATTGCTACGGTGTTTTGATCACTCAATAAATTAAACAAAATAAAAGAATAGTTAGTCTAACTATACATCTGTTTTAGTTCACTATGTAAACTCAATTCGAGAGAAAGTAACAAAAGAAAAGTTTTGATAACTATGAAATAACTGTGCTACATTTTCTCAAAAAGGTTAGGTGCATTACTCCAGAATAATAGAGCTTAATACCAAAATCTCTTCATGAAATCTATATTTATGGCTACACCATTATGACTCGGAACCGGAAAACCGTCCATGACTTGGAAAAGACCGTCATCTCCAACTCCGAAGAAATTTATGTTGATCAATATCATGGGTTTTTCCAAGGTTAGGTTAGGTCACCTAAGCCGTAATTTTGGGAAATTTGTTCGCACTTGTTTTGTTTCTACCATTCAAGACTTCTATCTGACGAAACATTCCACATGTTCACCAGAGTAAATTGAAGATAATGACGCAGGCTGTGGTACACGACTTTCTATCTATATTGGAATTTTCATTAATTTCTGCCCAAATGTATGATTATATATGTCTATAAAACAGTGCAAAACCATATACTTAAAACGATCTTATATTTAATTAATTATGTATTAGTTAATTTTTTTTAATATAATGAGAAGATTAGAAGATTTTAATCACGAAGTAAGCTGATTATCTTTGAATCTACGAGACCTAATTGATTCTACAACGACCGAGCGTAATAATCGTAAGGGGATCTAGCGAGAATGTCTAGGAGCCATTATAGATTAATAGAATATTGCTTGACCTATCTCAAGTATTGGTTTAAATAGGATAAGGACGTTAGATGTAAAATACATTTTAATCGATTGGTTATTTAACACAAGAAATTTAAAAAATTCACTATTAAGTATATGAGAGAAGAGCAGTATTAACCTAGTGGTTAAGTATGCAACCAGTTTATGCATTGGTTATTAGGTCATTAGGGGTATTTGGTAAGTTCTAACCCACGTAAAGGTAAGAAATACATTAATTGAGCACATAAATGCAAGCAGAGCCAGAGGTCGGACACGGTAGACTGATATGCCTAAATATACCAAAATAACGCAATCATTTTAGACTATAGAAACATTAATTCAAATTGTTATAAAAGGTACATAATACTGCTTTAGGACACTCAACCAATATCATTTTATTGGTGTCAAGGAGCGTTTTACGATTTGCAAGCTATTTTCAGACGGATCTCAAATCCTTTACAAGGGCACATAATATAGTAAATTTATATTCTAGTTGCTTGATATTGACTCCCGACATAAGTAGCTTAGTTGTATTTTACTAGTTGATAACGTGGCTTCGCTTGTAAAAGCTTGAACATAAAAATACTAATATTAGTATGGTTCTGGGTTCATTTCCCGGCTGTTTGATAGCCATAGAAGGCCGATACTTCCTTTACAGAATATTGAAACAGAGGTACATATCTCTTGCCCATGGGAATCTACAGTACATTGAAATATTGTATTAAAATCAACGAACTTGCTTTATTCGTAACAAATGTACTAAAGTTACTGTTTAGATGATTTATAGCAAGTAGCAGTCCAAACGGAATATGTAGGTGATAAATAGCAAAGCTTATAAATTACGACAGAGGTATTGTTTGGCACAGTACAAATCCTTGGATTACAAGTGCATTGTATTCGAACGCTCGCTGGTCAAATGGAAATTCAACTTAGAGGTTATATATAAAGCAAGGTTGTATTACCGCGTTTGTCTTGATTATACCTTATAACAAACTTCAATATTGGGAAGTATTGCGATTTGACTTGTAAGGTAATATTATTCAAGTATTTTCTATCCAAAGTTTTTCCTCTTTCAGAGGCCCTTTCATACTTAACCACTTTCGTAAAAACAAGATTTTCACTGTACATTCAAAACTTTATACTTTCACAAAACCTTAAGCAACTTCTAAATCTGTCTTTTGCTCAAATTGAAACTATACTCCTTGTACTACTGTATTAAAATTATAGGTGTTATTTAGAATGTTTTACTCACGTACCTTTGATCATTATGATGAGTATGTCAAAAGAAAGAGACAGCTGTCCAAAACACAGGTAATCCTAGTGTGTGTCACTTTCTCATTTTACTGTTCATATTTTTAATATGTGTAAAGTATTATTTTTAATAATCAAATAAAACATTGCCGTTTAATTATTTCTTTAATTCAATAGCTATTCTTATATAGAAATCTTATATTCTATGTAAATCCAATTTTACGACGCGGTAGTAAGAAAGAAAAAAGAGAAAAACAAAGTCAAAGTACTAGAAACTGGGTTTCGATGTTAAATAATATTGTAAAGGATCTTTGTGAATCAGAAAATTATTCACTTATTTTAGTTTAAGTTTAAGTTTATTATAAGTGATTATATGTGACAATGATGTATAAGTCATATGTCTTTTTAGCGTGGAAAGCTTGCTGAATTTATAGTTGTATTTACTGGAGACAGTCCTTCCATAATTAAGTCGAGCAGAATAATTCAATGTAGCATGCAGAATTTGGGTTACCCTGACAAAAGACTTTTCCGATAGATTTGCTTTTTTCGTCTCACTTGGCAATGATCCAATAGAAAATATAACAATATATCTAGATCTATCCGAAGGATGATACACGTAAAAACCTATTCAACTGAAGTAGAAGTTTGACTTAGTATGTTGTATAATTAAGTGTAAAAGAAAGCTGGGTTACCATACACTTAGCATCATTATTCAAATTTTTTTATCATTCTAAAATACATATTAATATAAAAAAATAGTAGAGCAGTGGCTTCAGCGTGCGACTCTCCAGCTGTGTACCAATGGACATTCTTTCTATGTGTTACACTGAATCGACAAAGAATCAAAGCCGTTGATAGCCAATTCTAAACACATCTACGAAGTCGATAGAGGGAATTGCCGTCTTGTTCCTCATCTCCGTCAATATTATCATAATGTATTTATAATCTATATATATAATACTTTCTAAACTCAAAATACAATAAAATATCCGAAATATACATTTTTTTCCTAAATTAGATAGTTAACCGTACATCTTATTATTTTAACTTAAGTTTTATTAAAATATAGAATTTAGTATGTTCTTAACTATTATTTGGACACGTTCGAGACAAAAAAGTTGAACAAAAAGTAACTTTTTTAGAATCGCTTATTCTGTCATAGTTGGAAGGCGCAACTGCCGCTGCTCGGTCGAACAGCCGAGCGGCTATGGTACGAATCTTCATACAAATTGAACGAACGAAATCTGATTACCGCTAAGGTCACGTGGGAACCTAAACTATCTCGTATTTTCGATGTCATGGTACAATTCGTACGAATTAGCGATGCATCTCAGTTGTAGGTGGTCAATATGCTGGCAAGAGCTCATTTTATTTTATTCATGGTAGGCCCAGATCCAGAAATCTGAGGCCCAGACCTAAAAAGGCCATTGATTTATTTTAATATAAAATAATAGATTTCAGTATTGTTGTAAATAGTAGTTATTCGAATTTTAATTAGATTAAATGAGTATTAACGAGGAACTTCAATAAAATCCGTACGCGCAAAACTATATTATTAACGCCGTCAATAAAAAGCAAATTATATTTTGTTACTAGATGCTATATATATATATATTATATTACATATTTTTAAACCCATATCGTGTCATTTTCTGTACATAGTAGGTAATTATAGTATCTCAAATTCCATGTAACAGCATATAGATTGATAGTTGTAGATTTTCATTTACAGCAGGATTCTCATTTACATTTTGCTCAGCGGTTCACACACATTTAATGAATGCTGCTTTCAGGCTGGATTCACAATATGAGGTCAATCACTATTCGTTCGCGGCCCGATTTCGCTCTAGTAAAATATCTGGTCTGGTCGAATCCCATTCCAGACGCGATTAGTCTTGAAGAAATTTTGTTTGAGAGAGTCGAACTTGTCGATAGAGATCGAGAGAGTCAACATGTATGCATATAATACAGTGGTGCCACTTGGGCATTTTCCCCTGAATTTAGAGAGAATCAAGATGTCTTGGGGGGTTTTAGGACGTACATTTATTTAGGGGGATTTGTAGGGGGGTCGTGTACACAAGATGTAACATATAAACTAAACTGCTATTTATTATCTAGTAGAAATACATATAACGAAATTATATGTATTATTTCTACTAGAATATATTTGTAAAAACCAAGTGTACAACAAAAATATAATATAATTCTGTAGGTGTTGACACCACTGTGATTTTGTTTCCTTCGTCATTGAGCGTCAATTGCATCACGGCATCACATCTGCCCCTTATTATATCTACTACGTAGTGATCACAACCACTCTGTCAAGAGTATACCGCAATAAAGCTGGTATAATAGTAGATTTAATAAATTTTAACGGATAAGGACTGGTTTGGATCGAAATTTTGTAGTAAAAAATTCTGGCGATTTAAAAATCCATTTTTTACTGGTTTACTGCCAGGTCTTTTCCGTACTACTCGATTCAAGAACTTTAAATGTAGGTTTAGGAGTTTGACATTGACGTTTATTAGTGTACATTAAGTTACCTTCACAAATTATATTTTGATTGTGAGTCAGGTTGTCTAGTTATTATTAGATTATACGGGCCGTGAACGAAAATTGTGGTACCTAATTTTAATGCTTAATGGCAGACTTTGTTTTTGAATTAATACACTTGTGAGCCTGGCTCATTATTCGCAACTAGTTACAGCCTGTTATACAATATCTCTAGTCACCCTGTCTGTATACTGTACGTTTTAACATATAGTGCACCGTAACAATGGAAGTCGAAACTAATCAAAATTTACAGGACATGTTAAATACTTTCGCGTTTTATAGTTAGGACTTAGGGAATTTGGTGATGAGATCTAGATGCCACAAATACAAAAGCTATTGCGTGGTATCTATTTTAAAATTGTTAATTATTTAATATATACAGAAACACTCACGGGGACAAAAAAGAACATTCTACGAACAAAAAGTAATTACAATTATCTAATTGATCTAATGATGTCATCATTGTAACAATTTATACATTATTTAACTCTAAAATAAAATTGATGTACTAAAAAATCGTTTGAATTTCAATAAAGGAATGACAATATTACTAGAAATAACTTTCCCGTTGAGTCAAGTTTACAACGCTTTATGGAGCCGGTGCAAAAGGAGCGGATATTCACCAGTCCAGTTATTATATTTTGCTATGGAATGGTAAAACAATTTTCACAGTATCTGTGTGAATATTTGTTCCTTATAGCTGTATCTGTTTTATTCGTGTAGTAAAAAATCTTCTATTTATATCAATAAAGGCATATTTTCTATATCATTCTAGACATTTTCAAAATCTACAAATAAGTCACATCTTGGTTTTAGTTAATAAAGCCAACTTCTGGATTTCTCTTACTACAATTGTATAAAAAAGTTGTCATATAATGGAAATAAAGTATTGATGCTACAAGTGATATTTTTTATTGACATGGATTCGTAACCCAAAGCACATTTATTGTTTTCTCTAATTACGAACTCTATATGCATATCACGTAACAAAATGTCAAATTTATTTTTTATTACGTGCTAATATAGTTTATAAGCCAGCTAGATAATGAGAAAACTTCACTATCTATAAAAGTATTTAGCATTAAACACTGTACTATATTCTTTCACAAATATTGACCCTGCATATAGAACTACTATATACTACAATCACTGGAACATCATATTACAATTAAATTCATCTTAAGAACTATTAACGTGACCAGAGAAACTTTACCACACACCCATCAGTCACTATGCAATGTTTTCACGTAAAAATGGTAACCATAACAACAACCCCGCTACTATCTGAAGCCAACAGTACCAAACACCAGGTTGCTATTAGGAATTTGAAATTCCATTTTTAATTGTGTTTTAACAATTTACGTGCTGTTTTCGTTAACAATTTCCTAGTAATTTCTTCCTAAAACCTTTCTGAATGTGTCTAAAGTGAATTCAAATATTTATAGAAACATTAAGTATGTTGAACATTGGGTATGAGAATTTTAGAAATACACAAAAAAGGTTGGGAATCACTGCTCTCAAATCTAAACTAAATTAAATTTCAAGGCGATTTCGCCACGAAAATCATCTTACTGTCTTTCTTGTCCTCCTGTTTTCACCTTTACGATTTGAAACGATTTACAACATTTGAAAATCATTACAAATTCAAAAGGCAGCATTCTTTCTACGTAAATAATAAAAGTGAGGAAGAACGCCTAGGGGCATGTTTACGGACACGAGTTGAATACAAATTCGGATAGGTAATTTGAAAGCGTATGAAATGTTAGCGAATAGGGCTGCTATGAGACAATTAATAGTCATGGTACTTTATTGGTATTAGTCCCTTTTGAAAAATAAATGTTACCAAATTAAAATAAAAAGCCCTAAAGCTGTCATTTTAAATATAAAGTCTAAAGTATTATAATATTTAGTTCGTCTCTATACTTAATGTCTATCGCCAAAGGGTTATTTCTTTATTTAAATTTATAGCTTGTTCGGCATAGGCCTTTTCATGTCGTTCTGTAGCAGTTCGAATGCACATTGGACCCGCTACCTTCTTTATATCGTCCTCCCGTCATCTTATTTGTCTGTCTTTCTTTCGTTTCGATTCAGTAACAGAAGACAGAAAGTACATTGGTGCTGGATTCAAACCGAACTCAGAGATGAAAGTTGCACGCCGAATAGTCCGACCGTCTGTATTTACCAATAATCATCTTCCTTACTGGGTGATATTCGCCTAAACAATAGACGAACATTATAGATAAATAATGTATGAATTAAATTTTAACTATTATTAAAGGAACACAACGCCATATATGCCATTAACTGATTTTTGAGAATAACCAATATTTATGTCAAGGTATTCACTTGATATTTTTGCCAACCCTATGTATGTTGTGGTACAGTATGGACTAATGTTTTGGGAATTGTAAAATGGATGAAGTTCAGAAGTCATTCACTTGCTTTTATATTACGGGGTTGTTATGAAAATGGAAATAAGTAGACAACTGCAATATATCATGAAGTTTGTAAATTATAATTTACTGTCGTTTGGTATGGAACATAGTGTTTTGTTATTCATAATTAACTGTGTATCGTTAGAAGAGTTTTGCTTTTGCGTGCTGATTACGTCATCTAATTTCTTTTCCATTAGGGTGCTTGGACGCAACAAACGTGTGATAGATCATCTTCTATTACTTTGTTTTCTGAATTAAATACACTTCTGATCGTCACGAGTATATAATTTCTCGCGAGTGTCTCGCGACGACCGACGGTCGTATGGAAGTCGATTAACAAATATCAGACAAATCGTTGCTATGGAAAAGAAATATGTCGTAATAATTGAAAAATTTGATGTTGGATATAATACAAGCTGTATTAAAATAAGTAATTTTTTTTCTTAATAATTGGAAATGACTAGAAAACCGCGAGATATTGCTTACGAATCATTTTAATGCACTGACGTTTGAGGGAGGTTGCCAATTTTTGAATAGCGACGAATGTGTGCACGGCAATATCGCGAGTATTATACGGCACTTAAGATTTATAAACTAACTTTTATTGCCCTGGCAGTCTATAGTATTTGTTTAAATTTGAAGCTGACTTACTTATTTTACATGGACAATGAGTACTACTGACTAGAAATCTTCACTACAAGAAAAATGCTATATTTTGACATTAAATTCATATCCTACGCTACCTAGCTAATTAATTTTATCCAATTTATAAATCATTTAATATTATAAATATCCTTTACGTAAAAAATATAATTAAAATAAAAAGATCTAAAAACGTTTTTTACTAAAATGCCGTCATTAAAACCGCAATGATTTGTCTTCTTCTTCAGTTGCACTCCTCATTTCTGAAGGTTGTGATAGTGGCACCGCACAACTTCCTCCACTCTCCCCTGCCTTCAGCAAGCCTCTACGCCTGGGTGATGGTAAGACTCGTAATGGACTTTACTTGATCGGCCCATCGAGTAGGGATCGGCCTCGAGGTCTGGTCTGGTCCTCCAATCTGCCAGTTTCGATGACTTTTTCTAGGCTTTCTGGATCTCTGCGTGTTACAAGTCCAAATAAAGTAAGCATTCGTTCGTAACAAAGTTTCAAAAGACGATTTTACTTGTAACCGTCTTATTACGGACGTGTTTGTTTCCTTAGCTGTCCAGGGAATCTTTTGCATCCTTTAACTGTATGAAGCGCAAATTCGACCCCACTTGGAGTACTGTTCTCAACTCTGGGTGGGGGTTCCCCATTACCAGCTCCTTTCACTTGACCATATTCAACGAAGAGCGGTTCAAATCGTCAACGACCAATCCCTCTCCGAGCGGCTTGATCCTTTGGCGTTGCGTAGAGATGTGAAGTCAGTCTGTATCTTCTTGGAGAGTGTACAGAGGAGTTGTTCGGATTAATAGCTGCAGCTGACTTTCATCATCGGACATCGAGGCAGAATACGAAATTCCACCCATATCACCTCGACGTCCGCCGTTATACAACTGATCGTTATTTAGGCCGACCGCGCACCACCACTAAAGTATTTCCAAATCAATTCGACTTAGGGTCCTTAAAGAAAGGAGTGTACTAATTCTTAAAAGGTCAGCAACGCACTCGCGAGCTCTCTGGCATTGAGAGTGTTCATGGGCGGCGGTATCACTTAACATCAGGTGAGCATCCTGCCCGATTGCCGCCTATTCTATAAAAAGAAATTCGCTTCCAACACCACATTTGTGTGTAATACAGATTTGTTTGTAATAAATTATTTAAAAACAAATCATAACCCTACTTAACTGTTATTAAACTTATGATAAAATTATCACATAATATATATATATATATATATATATATATATATATATATATATATATATATTATGTGGATTTATGTTACAGTAGTGTGGTATTGAGGTCGATTACGCCATAAAGAGATCTAATAAAATATTAATGTGTTACTGATTTATGTTCCTACATAATCTTCTTACTGATTGTGATTTGATGGAACAGCGGGAAATAAAACTCATACGCACCCAGTATATGAGTTTTATTCACTACTCCATAAACCTTTCCATGTCTTGGGTTAAACAATGTTAATAATAGCAATCCAGACGATACCAGATTCATAAAAATATACACAATAACCCAGCCTAACAGTGGTTTCAGTTCTTAGCAAAATCTTCAAAACATACCTTTACAATAAACAATACAGTCTTAGTAAATGCCTAATGACCCCAAAACTGGTGCTTTCCTCGCTCAACGAATAAGTTCAATCGCAATACAGCGAGGAAATGCTGCCAGCGTTAGCGTTTTTAAATTTTCTCTTTATTAATTTTTAATTATTTTTATTATATTTAGTAATGCCTTCAATGTTGTAACGACACCTACAATCTGCGCGATGACGTCATACACCGAATATCGCTAAGTATGAGTCAGTGGTTGGACTGGAAGAGGTTCATCAATTTGGGTCGGAGCAAAGGTCGTCACCATCCTACCTCCACACCATGATGCTTACATTAAAATCCTCTCAACAAATCTTAAAATTCTCCGATTTATTGTTA
Organism: Pieris brassicae; assembly: GCF_905147105.1. Classification (NCBI taxonomy): domain Eukaryota; kingdom Metazoa; phylum Arthropoda; class Insecta; order Lepidoptera; family Pieridae; genus Pieris; species Pieris brassicae. Next base: position 5,849,459 of record NC_059671.1, on the reverse strand, counting down.
AATCGCGAATCGAAAAGCTTAGTCATTGTAATTTACATCATTTGACATCAAGACAGAATACGAAATACTACCCGTATTACCTCGGCGTCCGTCGTTCCACAACTAAGCGTTTTTAAGGCAGTTTTAGCCCCAATAAGGGTCCTTTCAGAAAAGAGCGTATGACTTGTAAAACGCCGAGCGCGAGCATTCTGGCCATGATGATTAGCCTGGTGTGTCCGAAGTTAACGAACAACTGTGTCTGTGTTAAATACAATGAGATGCTTTGGGCATAAAAACATTCATTTGGGCACACAAAACGCCTGAATAGTTCACGAAAAACATCGCAAAAGTCCCAAAGGTCACAATAATAAATTTTCTTTGCTGACTCTTTGCGATGCTACAATAAAAATTCACACAACGTATGCGTTTGGCACAACTATAAGGTGGTATAGTAAAAGATTGAAATGTAACTCTCACGATTTAGGCTGTATTGAAAAAAAAATAACTAACGGAATCGTTAATAACGTAAATATATATCTGTGGCCGTAGGACAGAATATGATAAATGCAATTTCGTTACTTTACAGGACAAGGAATTAAGAAATCTTGAAGGCACTATTAAAATGTCAAACACTATTAATAAGTGATACGGAGAAAAAATTTACTCATCATTGTCTGATCTATAGACCACAGATATGTAAACTGATGTGAAATATATCATTTCAAAAAATCTAAATATAAAATGTCTTATACTTTTAGTTGCTGCGGCTAATGCGTGTTAGATAAACACTTAACAAAAATGTGTCTTTTGTTGTGATTAACAACACTACTGTGTTATATAGTACTCTATATAAGATTTATACTCACTTGTTAATCTGAAGAAAAAAAAACATATTTACTATTAATTGTATACTGTTTTACCAGTTCCTTTACTTTGTATTTTTGAAGAAGCCTCAAGGAACGTGTAGTAAGGCGATAGAACGGTACATTAAGCAGTTCGTAGACACGTTACTGTTGAATTCTTATACTTTTATGAGCCGGGAACATTCAGAGGGATATTTTAGCTGCACTATTCCGCACTTGTGGAGTGGAAACTGCTTTTTATTGTTAGTATTAGTTTTAATGTAAGTACGAAAGTCACTATTTTTTATAAAACACTTTTTCTTGCCGTTCTGTTTTAGATTATATAGTTGATGTAATTTTATAAATAAAAAGTAGAAAATGAGAACGCAATATAACCTTTAAATATATTTATTTATTAGTTGAAATCATAGATAAGAGAACAAATAAAATCTAATTTATATTATATTTAATAAAGTCTTAGCAAAAAATATTCTATTCGAAACCTTTGGCTTCTATACAGGCCTTTAATCTGTTTGTCCAGGAATCTATGGATTTACAAACTGTTTCCAAGGGATATTTCGCCACTGCTTGTATCAAAGATTTTTTACCAGGTGCAGAATTCTGCTGGAATATCCACGGTATATTTTTAAAAAGTGTATTGCTGAGAGGTTTCACTACATGATCCAAGACTGTATCTTGATACTGTACTTGATAAGTGTCTTAACACGCCCCACCAAACCATCACTGACGCAGGATTGTACCGTTTCAACCACTTGAGCAGCTTCTTTAGAACTGTAAGCAACAGTATTTATGGCCCGACTAGTTACTTTTAATAGTATTAATATGTTGGTTTGTAAATATTTTTTTTATTAGAGAGTACATTATAATTTCTTTCAGAGCTGGTTAGAAACATATATTCAATAATTTTAACCCACATAGCAATAATAGTTATTAAAAATTTATAAATCTATCATTACAGCAAATTTAAAAACGTTGGCCCTATGGCTTACAATAGTTTAGAAAAACCTTAGTAAATAAACTTTACTAAATGTAAATTTTGCAAGTATTACCTAATACGTGAAACTTACTATAACCAAATAAAAAAAAATCGAAAAACTGTAAAAAATCAGTAGACAATTATAAAAATACTTGCAAAATGTTTTACAAAAAGGCGTATACGTAGCGTTGTGTAGGTTTTGTATGAATAAATCATTTCACATTCCACAGATTCCCTAGAGGTGTCCGGGACTTGTATAAAAATAAAATATGCAACAACACATTCATTGAAATTGTTTTTGGAATTGAGTTTGTGTTGTCATTGCGATGATTTAATATGTAAAGGGTTGACAAGACCGGTTTATGGCTACCAAATTGTATTGTTACATAATATTATGAAACAATTTTATATTAAAGCTGTGTACATAATAATTATTAGCTACTGTATCAAATGGAAATAAGAAAGCTCTTCTACACACGGTGAACAAGTAAAACTTCAATCGTATTTATGAGCTCTTCTTAACAAATATTATAAAGCGAAAGATTTGATTGTTTGTCTGATTTGAAAAATTCTCTGACTATTAGAACATACGTTATCCCTGATGAACATTTTATGCTTTATTGAATATTTTTTTAAGCTGAGGTTCCAACGGAATTTACGATACACATAAGTATACACTACATAGAAACGCGATATCTACAAAAAAAATATATTTAATTACACTCAAAACCGTTTACAACGACCTCGTTTAGGACATCATACCGGTTATATTGACTAAAATCAAAGGTCCCGGCGGGTAAAAGTATTAGGTACTTAATAATAACGTCATCGGCTGTTACGACTATCATCCTATTTAGGTCTGGGCCTCAGATTTCTGTATCTGTTTCATGATCGTTTGTGAATTGAATAGGCAAGTAAGTGTGCCTGACACACACCGTCGACTTTTTGGGTCTAAGGCAAGCCGGTTTCCTCACGATGTTTTATTTCACCGTTCGAGCTAATGTTAAATGCGAACATAGAAAGAAAATCCATTGATGCACAGCCGGGGATCGAACCTACGACCTCAGGGATGAGAGTCGCACACTGAAGCCACTAGGTCAACACTTGATGAATTAGCATATACTGTTACGATGATAGTATGTATGTATTATTTAAATCGCTTATAATTCTGTGATATGACTCTTCGGGCACGACGGGTAACCAAAGTAGAGAGATGCGCTAAGTAGGATATGTCAACTTCTTATGTTACGGAAGTTCGATAAGTAAGGTAGAAACAATACAATTAGTATGATATTTGTGAGTTACTATTATTTTTATTGAAATATCATTGGGACTATAGTATTAAGTTTTATAATAAATCATTTTTGGTGTTAATAAATAAATAAAAATATTTAACCAAATTAATATATTTTTTACAGGTACGCGAGGTAACAGACTACATAGAGCATATTAATATAAAACAATAGTAGAGCAGTGGTGGCCTAGTGGCTTCAGCGTGGGACTTTCATCTCTGAGGTCGTAGGTTCGATCGCCGGCTGTGCACCAATGGATTTTCTTTCTATGTGCACATTTAACATTCGCTCGAACGGTGAAGGAAAACATAGTGAGGAAACTGGCTTGTGACAATAAGTAAACGGCTTATGTCACAGGAGGCAAATGACAAATGATTATAAAACAGATACAGAAATCTGAGGCCCAGATCTAAAAAGGTTGAAGGGCCACTGATTTTTTTTCATGAATGTTTGGTAGATGTAAACATGCCTTACAGTATTTTACATATCGCAAGGTATTATGGTGTGCCAAGTTTTTCTAGCATTATTCATTTTTCTTTATTTTCAACCCCGATTTACGTACAAACCAATCCTTGTTGTATAACAATGGATTTGACTTACAATATACGCAAATAATTGTGCATGCGCCGGGAATTGAGTAAGAATATTAAAGAAACAGCTCTGTATAGCTTTATAGAGCTATTTCTATACCCGTTAATCCTATCCGGTAATATTAAACGTTAATTTCCCCTTTCAATAGGAAATTGTGTACCTGATAGTTCTTAATAAATTAAAGCCTAAATGAAAAGGTGGATTTGGAATGATCCCAAGGGTTTCGTGAATAAATTCGGCCGGTAAGTTTCGTGAATTGATGGAGACCTCTATAAATCTTTAATTTCTTGGGTCAAAGTATGGCGTGCCATGACTTAGAAGCTGCCTTAATAAACATTTGTTTACTACGCGGAACAAATATAAATGAAGTTATAAATTAATAAAAATTGTATATAAAATGCTTGCACATTACGTTATTTCTTTATCATTTACCAATAATATACGTAATATTATCTCTACATTAACGAATTAGGTCATCATTGAAAAATATTATTGTTACAAGTTTCGTTATCCAGCATGAAAAATATAAATTATCCAGGTTTAATGTAAGAAGAAACAAAATCGATATGTCCCTGTCCGATTCTTCATTCAATGTAAAGTCTTCAAGCAAAAAGTTAGATATCTTACTGTATTTATATAAGGATCAAATGGATCCAAATTATCAGCTTGAACGAAACGAATGAAGGAAGTTTTGTATCGTTCCTTTAGTTATGCTAATAACTGACCGGGATCTGTCGAATGAGAGAATAAATTGCGGTCTTTGGCTCTGACTATGAATAAATTTGATCGATCAACGTGTGTCGTGACTCGGTATAAAAGTATACTAAACTGGGTTAACGCTATTTTTTTATATCGACAGCGGATTTTGTAAGACTTTTTAAGGGCTTAACATAAAAACCTTTTCTTAGACAAAAAGTGTTTACGAAATTTTCTTTGAACAACAAACTATATTGCCTTTATTTATAGTTTGATACTGTGATAATAAGTAGTGTTAACTTTGTGGCTTGAGCGACTCTCGCCCCGAAAGGCGAATTATCGCGAGGAAAAAGTCGAGAAATTATGTCATATAATACAACGAACAAAACATACATACATCTGAGGCCAACACCTAGAGTTGCGCAGTGGTTTATATTATAAGAGATTCAAATGTGATAGTATTTATGTAGTAGTATGAAAAGTATCTACTTTTAAAACTATTTGAAAATTTCAATTTTCTTTTTAAACGTTGTTGTTTAAAATTGTGAAAAATCCCCGTGTAAAATCGTATACCAGTTTAAATTTTGACATTCTACGTTAAGTTAATTCACATTTGCGTTATAAGTAACTTTAACAAGGTTCTGCAATCTGATTCATTTAGCCTTCGGGTGTATAGTATAAAATTATTTTGGATTTTTTTCATCTTCTGATGTTTTCAACACTAATTCGAACTTAAACTTATGCATTACATTATAGTTTTCCGATTGACACTCAGCATAATGCGTCTCTAAATAGCACAAACTTTTTGGTAGGTTTTTCAAGGTAATAGTAACGCATACGCGCCTTTATATAATAGTCTTATACGCCATTTGACTTCACGCAATATTCATAATAAAGTTTACCGACTTAATTCATTACATTTCTTTCAAAGCCTTACATGTTTCAGTATATTTTCTTTTTTCGAATTTAGCGCTCATGTATTTTACTACATGAGTGTATCAAAAAAATAAAAGGAAAGCCTTTAAATCGCTCAATATTTCAATTTCCTCAGATGGAGATAAATTCCTTGTGCTTCCGTTCGCATCTCCGTCACTCTTCGATTGATTTATCCGGGAGGGATAAATAAAATACAATTACCAAAAACCTCTGCGAATTCAGACATTGGTGGCACAACATATTACTTAAAAGCAACTTCTATTTCACGGCTTGCGTAACTTGTGGCTTTCATCAAGAGTATATGTACCCCTGTAGTATCCGTAAACTACTAATAGCAAAAGCGATCGTAATCCCGACTTCAATATAGTTACGTAATCCTACGATAGAGTGCAGCGCAACGGATTCAACTATGAAGCTACCTAGTACTTGCCCAAGATTAATTCCTGAAACAATTATTGTCTCAGCTTAGCAAAAGTCTGATGTCATCCAGCTGCACAAAAAATTACAAGTAAACAGATAATAAAAATTCGTTAAAATCAGATCAGAAATATATAATTCAACGTTCAAATTGTTTATTAAATGAACAATCATTACTGACTCATATTTTAATGATAATAAATTATTTACCTTTTTATCATTCTGTTAAATCAGATATTAAATATTGTTTTATTAATGAGAGCAGTCAATTGAGCCCTACGGTTATGTGTTCGCTCGTCAAGTCCCTGTATAACCAATGGATTTTGACTTCCTTCTGTGCGGTTAGCATTGTTGCCGACAAGACCTGTTAGTTACAAAAGGCTTGCCTAAAAAAATAAATGGACACAAATCTTGAGACACGTAAATTGTTCTAATGCAACGAGATTAGTTTACTCTCATACTTTTTCCACATGACATTATATTAAATACGATTTAATATATTCTAAAATTGGGACAAACTCTAACGATACGATTGCCGCTAGTTACCAAATTATAACCCATAATATATAGGTAATAAATAGCAATCTAATATACATTAAAAAGACACTATAAGTACTATATATTTGTAAGTATTGAGCAGTGTTGGCTTAGTAGCTTCCCCGTATAGAGATACATACATTCAGAGGAATGCCGTTCAAATCAAGGCACAAATTTGCTTTCTATGTATCAAGGTCACAGCTCCTATGGTGAAGTAGTCGTTGTTACGACCATGCATGTCTCAAAAGCAAACATCAATGATATGTGCCAGACATAGAATACTAATCACGTGCTTGTATATAATAAAAATAATCGAGAAACGGGTGCAGTCTGAGGGCAAGACCTATTTAGGGTTGTACCGCCACTTATCAGCCTATTTTTTTCTGAATTACATGCCAGCCCTATAGTTAAAATTCATTTTTAATGTATATCTTTGTATTCAGATCCGTTAAAAAGCCAAGGAATATAAAACATCGGCGCATTTTCCTATTTATACTAGGCGGATAGATAATATATTTCCTTAGGGCCAACAGCGGAAGTAATATACCGGATATAAAGATGTATTATGAAATACACTTCAGCAAGTTTGCATTCAAAAGGAATTGTATACGATTTCCATTTATGCTATTTGATATTTGCTTTAAAATCAGTTTTCTGAATGAAAGAACATCACGACTCAAGCTCTGACTTCGTTTAATATTTTAATAGCCACGAACCGTTGCTATAGTAACGATTCGACAATTTAGTTATAATTTTGGTATGTGATAACTTCAAAATATGGACTTCCATGAAATTTGTAAATACAAAACTTCTATTTGAGCTATCCTTGTTTGAGATTCCGTAAAAATTTGTATGGAGTAGCCCTTTAGGCACCAATGTTAAAAACTTTAGTGGTTTTTTGGTGTTTTCTGTTCCCCTAGTTTATATATATACATTAAACAGTCATAAAAAATATTAAAAAAAAACAATCACTTTAATAAAAAATTGGCACAACTCAGCTTCAAGTTGCTGTCACCAGATTTTCATTTCATACTATCTTTCAGTGACAGCTATACACTGAACAAAACAAAAAAAAATACAATTCAAACAAATGTATAATTATTTAAAACACTTATGAAGTTTTTATCAAAAACTACAATAGCAGTGTAGTAACAATACGCTTCTTTTACGATAGCTATTCAATATTACGTAATCTTCGTGATCATTAACACTGAAGACGATTGCCTTTGACATGGTAGGGGTTAGGTGATTCTCACTTTTTTTTTTTTTTTTATAAAATAGGGGGCAAACGGGCAGGAGGCTCACCTGATGTTAAGTGATACCGCCGCCCATGGACACTCTCAATGCCAGAGGGCTCGCGAGTGCGTTGCCGGCCTTTTAAGAATTTGTACGCTCTTTTCTTGAAGGACCCTAAGTCGAATTGGTTCGGAAATACTTCAGTGGGCAGCTGGTTCCACATAGCGGTGGTGCGCGGCAAAAATTGCCTTGAGAAACGCTCAGTCGTGGAACGTCGGACGTCGAGGTGATACGGGTGGAATTTTGTATTTTGCCTCGACGTCCGATGCTGAAACTCAGCTGCAGGTATTAATCCGAACAACTCCTCTGAACACTCTCCATGGTAAATGCGGTAGAAGATGCAGAGTGACCCCACATCTCTACGCAACGCCAAAGGATCGAGCCGCTCGGAGAGGGATTGGTCATCGACGATTCAAACCGCTCTTCGTTGGATACGGTCAAGTGGAAGGAGCTGGTACTGGGGAGCTCCCGCCCAGAGGTGAGAACAGTATTCCATGTGGGGCCGTATTTGCGCTTTATAGAGTTGCAAGTGGTGGCCCGGAGTGAAGTACCGTCTCGCCTTGCTGAGCACACCAAGCTTTTTGGAGGCTAATTTAGCCTTTCCCTCCAAATGACCGCGAAACTGAACGTCGTTCGATATGTCAACGCCAAGTATTCCGATGCTGGCTGTGGCTTCAAGAAGAGTGTTTTCGAAAAGAGGAGTAGCGACAAAGGGTATTTTTTTCGCGGAAAACGCGCAAACTTGTGTCTTCTTGGGGTTAAATTGGACTAGGTTTAGTCTACCCCAGTCCGAGACTCCACGTAAAAGAGTTTCGACTTCAGACACAAGTTTGTTCCGGTACTCATCGACAACTGCCCGAGAAATACCTGCCCGGCCAGTGTAAAGAGTATCCCCAGTGCTGTCGTCCGCATAGCAATGAATGTTGATAAGTTGCAACATGTCATTGATATGCAGAAGAAACAGGGTCGGGGACAGAACACAGCCTTGTGGGACCCCAGCATTCACGGGTTTAAGGTCGGAACATGCTCCGTCAACGACGACCTTGATGCTCCGATCGGCTAGAAAGCTGGAGATCCAGTCGCATAATTTCTCAGGAAGCCCGTAGGCTGGAAGCTTCGAGAGCAGTGCTTTGTGCCACACCCGATCGAAGGCTTTCGCTATGTCCAAACTAACCGCTAGTGCCTCCCCCTTGGACTCAATTGCCTCTGCCCATCTATGAGTAAGGTATACTAGAAGGTCACCAGCCGAACGACCACGACGAAAGCCGTACTGATAATCGCTAATCAGCTGGTGGCCCTCTAGATAACTCAAGAGCTGGCCATTAATAATGGATTCCATTATTTTGGAGAACAAGGAGGTTATTGCGATTGGGCGATAGTTGGATGGATCAGAGCGATCGCCTTTTTTAGGGATCGGATGTATCGAAGCGGTCTTCCAGCACTTCGGGACAGTGCCGAGCGAGTACAGGTACCGGAAAAGGCGCGTCAGGACCGGAGCCAACTCAGGAGCACATGTACGCAGCACAATTGGAGGGATACCATCCGGCCCGCTCGACTTATGAATGTCCAAGGAAGATAGTGCTCTGCGAACAGCACGTTGCCGGAATGTGATTTCCGGCATTGAGTTATCACACCGCGAAATCGCCGGTGGTGATCTCCCCCGGTCATCCAAAGTCGAGTTGGACGCGAAGAGACAGCCCAAGAGGTCGGCCTTCTCCTTCGCAGTGTGGGCGAGCGAGTCATCCTCTCTGTGCAGCGGTGGTATCGATGGCTGACAAAAATTCCCTTGTACAGCTTTGGCGAGAGACCAGAAGGGGGCTATTTACCGATAAAGGCTATAAAACATTGTGCTACGACCAAATTAATTCGGGTGGAACCGCAGAGCATAGCCACAAATTTAAAAAATGTATGTAAGTTTATTGTGTCTTACGACAGCAGTTTAATTATCAGACACTGAGTACTTTTTGCTACTCAGCATATATCACCCATTCATCAACAGTAATATACTTATGTATAAATAAAGACAAGTACATGCGTATCAGAGTCGATTCCAACCCGAATTTGACCTCCTGATTTAATGTTTGCATTCGGTCCTTGAAAATCGATCAACTCGCTCCCATACCATTTATTTCCGTATAACAGGGACTGATTAAAAATAAATCCTTCGGGGTGTCCAATTTCCATTAGCTTCCTGTGCGTGTAGGAATTAAGCTACAACGTTTTACAACCTTTTAATTTCAACTCCCATTGGCAATTTCATTATTTACGTGGAAGATTGGACGTCATTTGGAATTGGTTAATATGTCCAAGTGGATTTTATTATAATATTAGGTATTAAAACAATGTAAGCAGCGTTGGCCTAGTGGCTTCAGCGTGCGACTCTCATCTCTGAGGTCGTAGGTTCGATCCCCGACTGTGCACCAATGGATTCAACATTAGCTCGAACGGAAGAAATCGGCTAGTCTTAGACCCAAAAAGTCGACGGCGTGCGTCAGGCACAGAAGGCTGATCATGTACTTGTCTATTAGATTAACAAATGATCATGAAACAGATACAGAAATCTGAGGCTCAGACCTATAAAGGTTATAGCGCCATTGATTTATTTTTATTAAAACGTCTAACGTGATTCATACATACGTATTTAAATTTGCTACCAAACATCATCCAAAAAATCTAAATAAAATTGGGACAAATAATTTGGTATTGTAGTTTCGAATTTATGGAGTAAAGAATTTATTACGAATGATGTTCATTTCAATTGTACTAGGAAATAATTAAATGGTAATACCTATACCTATCGGACGGATCTCATCGTATACACTTATTCGTTTACTTAAATAATTTTATACTAGTTGTAGTATATATAATATTATCTGATGTCGAGGCACAATACGAAATTCCACCCGCATCATCTCACATCCATCGTTCCACAGCGTTTTAATGCAGTTTTTGCCGCGCCACTATTTGGAACCATCTGCCTACCGAAGTATTTGCAAACAAATTCGACTTAGGGTTCTTCAAAAAAAGACGTGTCAATACTTAAACGCATTGGCGGCGGTATTAGTTAACATAAGGTGAGCCTCCTGCCCGTTTGCTCTCTATTCTATTAAAAAAAATAAGTTGTGTATGAGTTGGTCTGGATAACATTATTATTATTAATATTAACAGTGATCATTACAAGTGATTAGTATTAAAATTAATGAAACAATAATGTTTGTATAGACACTGATTAAACACATTTACGGCTATTAAATAATCTCTAATTGTAGGTATAACTAAGCGCAATAATGACACATTAGTAAACGATAATTTAAAGAAGACAAAGGCGGTGAAAACCCTTTTCTAGCTTCCGATTGTATGTGTACGATTATTGTCCAGATGTGAGGGTAGAGATGCTATCTGTGAGATTATTTGCCTACCCTCTTCAAATGACACAACGACGTTACCATTGGTGAATATTATTCTAATAACGACCATACTGCGTTAGCAAGTAAGTGTCGTTGTTTGCTGTTCCAAAAATATGTGTTAATTATGTTCTTACACACGGTAATATTTTACTAAGTAATCGCTATTAAACCATTGACATTTGTAAAGCGGCTTTACAGCTATTCTGTTCCCTATAGCCATTATTCTAACCAACACACTGGCATTAATCTCACTCCATTTGCGTTATTAAATAACTTTGTTGCTAACAACTTCACCCTTTTATAACAAATTACTTAAGTTGAAACACTTAAGTAGTATGTGACAAGTGAAATATACTTCTTTGTTGTAACTGCTGTGTCATAATTACACTGGCTTTTAAATTTGTGTTTTCCAGACGAAATGACCGCTTCATTTCTAAAAAACAAACCCATATTAAGTGGTGATGCCGAGTTAAAAAAATATTATTAATTTATTGAATGTTATATTATTCATTGATAAAATTATAAGACTAGTGAAGTAGTTGTTAATCGTAGATATAATTTGACAAATGTGTAATTTTCAATTGTCAATTGTCATCACCCGATCTAATCATTTAATTATAGGTTATGTTCAATATGTAATACTGCATTAATATGACAATGTTATCTGTAAAGGAAAAACTGTTTACAGTATACTTAAAAGAACACATCGAATCTTAAACATAAACTTTCGTCGACTAACTCGGATAGTCGCGCGCTATCATAACAACCCAATATTCTGGTCCATTTTGGTCCCCTGGTACATTTGTAACACCAAACTTTTAAAGTTATTGCTTTAATTAAATACTAAATTGGAGAATACACGAAAGCAAAGTCGCATCAATTCTTATTAAAATGTTAACAAACGTAAATGCCGCGGAAATCAACGTGAGCGGAAGGGTCACGCAAAACCGACCAAAACATTTTGACCCTTTCAATAATCATATTATTTTTCATATTGCACTACTGTTTATAATTTGCACTTTAATGGTATACAGATATTACAATATATGTGTATACCAGGCCAATATGGATATTGTTATATTAATTCGAATTTAAAATTTATATGAATTCATATGTCCCGCTATGTTTCGACTTTGAATCTTAAGCTTGAATTACTAAAATCGAGTGTAATTATTTTATGCAAAATCCTTTTGCAATTAATGAAAACAACTTTTGTTAATCTGAGACATAATTGAAGGGATGTACATCAATATTTACGCCTGCAAAATTATTACGTTGTACAAATGTCAATTTGCAAGAAGAATTTAATCTTAAGCCCCTGTGTATAATCTGACCTTAGCTAATTACAGTTCAAAAGAAAATTTTTAAAAATCGCAGGGGTCTTCTTAAACTGGTCGTTCCGCCAAGGGACATTTTCACATAAAGAATCTAATTAGTCGTCGACAGGTTGGGTCGGTGTATTACATAAAAACATTACCAGCGGAAAACATTTCTTCGGACGTAATTAATTTTACTTTAGAAAATGAGCGAGCAAATTATTCATGCTTCCGTTCCGTGATAGCAAATTGTAAAGATTATTAGAGCTCCCAATTAAGCTGAGTGTAGCGTTAGATACGGTGATTATTTCCTTATTTATTTAATAGGTTAATACTTTAAGAGATACATGGTTTGAGGAAATTTATTTGTTTGTTTGATAAATGCGATTTTTGAAGCGGTCGTTTATTTACGTCACTACACGGATGACGGACGTTCTCATTACTTAAGGCGTTGTCAATCAATAGGCCTTGATGTCCTTGACGACGGATCCCGAGAAGCCAGTTAGCAATATATTTTTTTTTTTACTGATTCATTTCTGTGATATACGTAATAATGATGATTACGGAAAAACTTTTTAGTAAACTATGTAGACTACATACGTGAGATTCCAAATCAGTGATTAACTGAAAATGAAATATTTAAAGCTTATTTGAAACGAAAGACTTGCGTACATTCATTCGAAAATTACAATGGCTCGTTCAGGGTACGGTCAAACAAAGAATTATACGACACCATTGTCAAGAGCACCTTTTGCCAAGGTTAAAAACATTGAACGGAAAAACATGAGATATATTAGGAAAACTCTCGTTAATTAGACGCTAAATTGATGTTAATTCTTACTAATAAGGGCAAATCCATTAAGCAGAAACAATGTTTACTTATAGAACTAGGGGAAAACGGGTAGGGGGCTCACCTGATGTTAAGTGATACCACCGCCCATGGCCACTCATGCTCTCGTGTGCCTTACCGGCCTTTTTATAATTGATACCCTCTTTCTTTAATTACTCTAAGTTAAATTGGTTTGAAAATACTTCAGTGGTGGTGCGCAGCAAAACCTGCCTTAAAAACGCACAGTTATGGACGAACGTACGTCGAGGAGATACCGGTCATCCATCCGTGGGTATGTGTTTTGGCAGTACGAAGTTTATATATCCTAGAAACAGTTATGACTGAAAGTATCCAAAATTATTTAAAACACTTAAAGAGACTAACCGTAACTGTAACTGTTAACTGGTAACTGTATCTACCGAGGGATCCAAAATGGGCCTGCATTTTGCTTCACATTGTGTTAAAAAAATTGTTACGCTATGTCTATCAAACTGTTTAATAAGCTTCATATAAGTTATAGATCACTGCAATGTAGTGCTTTCAAGAGAAAGGTGATTAAATTTTTATAGGCAAGGTGCCTTTATAGCATGCGAGAGTTCTTAGACCATACGTTTTGACAACAGTTATAATAAAGTGTTATTATTATTAAAGTGACATTTGCATGCCTATATTTGTGTGGTAAAAATTAACGATTTAATAATATTAGTATGTCCTATGTTATTATCACGTTATTTTTATCATAATTTGAAGCAAATTCTTATGTGTTGGAAATTATAATGCCTATTTGGGCATGGGTTGCGGTTCATGGTCCATGTAAAGATGTCTTGTAAAAAAATAATTTGTTTATTGGTACATAATAGGAAAGCTGCGTAAATGGAATTTGGTCGTTACCGTATCTCTCTGGCATTGAGAGTGTCTGTAGGAGGCAGTATCAGTTAACATGAGGTGAACTTCCTGCATGTTTTTTGTTTTCATAAATTTTAAATTCATGTTAATTAATTTTTACCGGTTATGAATTTCAATACAATATTTTTTTAATACGCACTTAATTAATGTCATAAAAATTATGTACAATAGCAATTAACCCTATAAAAACTAAAGACCTATTTCTTTTTCAAACCACAAAGAAAGTACCGTTTCAAGAGTAGACTTTTGAAGAAGTCAACCGTTTAATAGATACGCTTTAAATGAAACCAATCATAATACAATTTTATGAACGCACTGAAGCAACAAACAACGTAACGACTCATTTACTCCTGATTTATTATTACTGGACTATGCTGGTTATAATCAAATATACAGAAAATAAATCTATTGTATCAAGGAGCGTCAGCATTTATTACACTTGATTCTCAGAATTCATAGTAATAGAATATAACTTATCAAGTCCCGCCGAGGGTTGCCATAGAAATGGTTGACCTAGTTCTCTTGACTGTAAACCTCTTGAGAATTAACTTATAACAATATTTACAGTGCAAAAGAAAATTATCCACTACATGCCTCTTGCTTGTTAGGAAAAGTTAAACGTTCATTATTTACAATGCACTCAGGCTTGCTAAGAGTATCATTAATTGCTTAGTGTACAATATTTTGCGTGAAATATAATATTAATAAAGAATGGTTTGCAGTGTTACTGTTAGTTGCATTATTAGTTATATATTGTATATTATTCCTATATTATCGTTTAGTTAGTAAGTAATGAGCTACATTTTACCTTCTGAAATAATGATTAAACTGTCATTTGGTATACAATGGGTTCAAGAGAACTTGAGTTAAATGCTATGATTAGTATTTTTAGTACAAGTTTAAAATTTAAACATGTCCGTCCTTAAACTTTAATACATTTATTATATTTCAATGGTGGTTTCAGTTTCAGTTGGTTTCAAACAACCTTTTTTAGGTCTGGGCCTTGAATTTCTATATCTGTTTCATTTGTTAATCTAATAGGCAAGTAGGTGATCAGCCTTCTGTGCCTGACGCACGCCGTCAACTTTTTGTATCTAAGAAAAGCCGGTTATCTTACGATGTTTTCCTTCACCGTTCGAGCCAATGTTAAATGCGCATATAGAAAGAAAGCCCATTGGTGAACAGCCGGGAATCGAACCTACGACCTTAGTGATGAGAGTCGCACGCTGAAGCCACTAGGCCAACACTGCACGCTAATACATTTATGAGACTTTTTAATTATCGTATATACTCGGGCAACATTTGTCTTTTTTTTCTAAATTTAAGTATCCTGGAAGAATTTATTAGTTAGCGTAGAAAACCAAAACTTTCTGTATAAAGAAGTCTTCGTTTCCGGAATAAAACAAAAGTCCGGGGAGCGTACTATAAGTTTGTAAGTATCAGGGGAGCATAAGTTGTGAGGTGATACGAAGCGTATCGTTAGCGAGCGTAGGTACTACAATTAGTATGCAAACTTACAGGTTACTGGGACGCTGGGGACAAGACAAACTGATGTGGTTTCACTATTTTACTGGTGTGGAAGATCTTTTGAGCATTAAACTTTTCTAATTGCTGACTCAGTGTTTCATTTCATTTAAAACAACACAATTATTTACCGCCTCCGTGAGTGCTCAACACATATGACATTTACACTTGTTTGTTTTAGGAAGATCTTACGCGTAAACGATGATATGCTATGGGCAAATTCCCATTCTTACGAGGCTATGGAATGCAATAGACGGTACAATCAGTTTATATAATGCGCGAAAAACTTATTTATAAAGAGGCCTCGGTAAAACGCGGACGCTCTTGGCATCCATATTGGCTTTTAGGGCCAAGTGGGTCGATTTGGAATTTTAAATCAAGTGACTTTTCAGTAATATTTATTTCATAAAATTATCTTGTTTACGGATAAGAATTGTTAACGTAATAGAAAGTATTAGCACGAGTCTTTTCAATAAAAATAAAGGTTATTTCAAAGATTTCGTTTATATTGCAAACGTTTATTTACAGTAAAAAGACCGACTTAGCAAATACATGAAGAAAAGGCTTAACCGCGAACAATTTAGTATGGTACAAGCTATAAGCGGTTTTTTAATATTTATAGAGAAAGTCACAGATATAGTCACAAATTGACAAATATTTCTACTCTTTCTACAGCAATTAACGTGTTGGTAAAGTATATGTTTGTACTCCTTCAAATAAAATATGTTTTAGCATATTTAGGCTAATCGGAACTATGATATTTACGTTAAATTACTTAAATATCTGCAAAACCTTTGCTATATACGTTTCTAGAGTGATGACCTAGTATTGATCCAGTTTTTAAAATATTTTTTATATTAACTTTCTGTATAGTGTAAAACACATTTTCACACAAAGAAATAAATTACTACAAATCACAAGAATTTCAAGACTAAATGAAATTATATTAGTCAATGAAAAAGGTTTATTACTTATGAAAGACATAATTTTTTTCCAAATATTGTTAACCTATTGTTTAACAAAAACTCCTAACTAACTATAATGAATACTTAGGGTACAAAAACGCAGGTAGTTCAAATGCACTCCCATATAAGTGATGATATTATTTTAAATTGAATATATATAAACCTTTCATTGTATAGACTAAATTTCAATTACTTATTAAACAAAAAAAAATCAAAGAAGAAAATCGCTACCGTTTATAACTTGTTAAATCCCGAAAACGTGTTTCACGAACAATAGAAGTAGATAGCTAACAATTACTACATTTCCGTATACATTCCCTAATCTCAGTTCATTTGTACTGTATTATCCTGCTCTCAGCCATATCCGTCGAATCTCTCAAGTAAGACATTTCTCTGAATTTATTTTACTAAATTTCTCACTTCCGACAATTGCTTCGCTGCCTATATTAAATGTATAATCTTCAATCTAAGAAAATTAAACCATTACGAATTGTTCAGTCATAGTATGTAGTTATCACTTTGCATATTTTCTGTCCAAGACGGAAGGCTTTCGTTACCACAGGACTTCTATAGTCCTATTATAGGTACCAGCCTCTTACAAAGATGATCAATAGCTGCAGCGTATACAGCCGTAAAATGCGATATTCTGAAGAAAAAAATATAATATTTGATTATTATTTTAAACAGTATCAATTTTTTGGTTTCATTTTAGAGTTGATCACTACTTCTTAACTTAACAATTATAATATTCCTATTTTAATTCGCTTCTATGTTGGCGACATTAGGTTGATAAAAATTTAAAACAAAAGAAAGAAGACTTGGTTGTTTTTGGTCGACGTAGTTTGGGTAAGAGGTGCTGTTAAATAATCACAGCAGGAATCTCTATCCATTATTGGAGCGCTGCCGTAAAACTCCGTATAAGCATCAAATTGAGCACCACAAGTGAAGTTGAATGAGAGATTCCAATGGCATGTGCTTGGTGGGAATATTACAGGAAAGCGGAAAAGTGGCCGTCTCAAACAAACCTGGTGACGTGAGTTGCAGATCAGTCAAAGAGATCCTGAAATACTTGCATCGAGTTAGAACACAAGTCTGATCTTGATGGAGGATCATTGTGAATGCCCCAATCCAACGATTCAAAGAATCATAGGATATTGGTATCACGTCTAAAAAGTATCCACGATGGTTTTGTTACTGTTCTACGTTTAATAAGCATATAAAATTCACAGTTAGGTTCCGAACGTAGCACGTCTGGGGTCTCAACGTTGGAAATGGGGTTTGACGCAAGGTTTACTACTAGGCTAAGACTTCTCAAAGTAAATTAATTGTAAGAAAAATAACAAAAGCCTTGCTTTAACCTTTTCATATATATTTAGTTCCGTTTCCATTTCATAATAGCTTCGTTTAGGATAACGTACACCTTTTGTTTGCGAGACAAATTCATCCGAGCTTATCCATAATGAGTTTCTTTGCCTGGGATTAAGTGGCGTTTATCATGTGATATTATCATTAATAATACGTACTTGTATCCCATCCAGCTCAATATGTGTATGGAATGATTTAATTGTAGGATTAAAACTAAACAATAGAGATATCAAAGGGCCCCCAAAAATCGTTTATTCATTAAAATAAATGAAATGCATTCAAACTTAAACATAACCAGAAACAGTCTACAACAAAAACATTCATGTACTTTTATGACATTAATTGATAAAGTCAGATATTAATTGAGGAAAATTTATGAGTTGTTGCCACTTTTGTATTGAAAGGAGTAAATGTAAGACTTGATTTTAATAAAAATGTTAGTTGATTCTTGCGGACTGAGCATGTATAATATATTTACATGCCACATATATGTAAATATGATTCATAGTATTGTCTTTTGTTAAAATAGCTTTTACACATTAAGAAAAACACTTTTTGAACGGATTAAAGCTATGTATTATTATTAAAACTTATAACTATTTACATAATTCTAAATTTTAAGTCCGACGTTTCGCGTGCTTTAAGCGTGCGTGGTCACGGTGACTGAAGACAAAAGGTGTTAAATGTCAAAAGTATCACAGCTGCAGAGAAAGTTGTTTTATCTGTATTTATTGCCCCGAAGTTGAGTAAAAGATGACGGGTTTTTACAAAAATGACTCACGGTGTCCTTTATTTAAATTTAGAATTATGTAAATAGTTATAAGTTTGAATAATAATACATAGCTTTAAATCGTTCAAAAAGTGTTTTTCTTAATATGATTCGTGTGTATATTATTGTTGAAATAAGTACCTTAAAGTTTTCTGGAATATAGACTATCTTGCACAAGTAGTAGTTACATTATATTACTGAGCTAAAATTGCAATAAAATTTCGAGGCAATTTCAGTTTTCAGACAACAGTCAGTGTTGAATTATAAAACAAAAGAATATAGATATAAAGACCCAATGTACTAATTTTCTTATAATTCATTACCTTATTCAAACTTTCGTATATTATTAGTATTATTTGTAGTATTGGTCCCAAATGTTTAATACTTACAATATACTGCAGTCATAGACCGCACATAGATCTCATTCAATTAATATTATTGAAGAGTATGATATCGTTATTAATTGAGTAATTTGATCGGTGAAGTTTGTAAGTCATTATAAACACAAGTCAGCTAAAACAATCAAAGTAACTTAAATGTCTTCTATTTTAGTTTCTATGCTTGTCCTTATAAAACACACGAAATAACAAGATATCCTTAAAAAAGACGTGCTCCCAGACCCATTAAATCATATTTATTGCAACAGATAATTAAAGATTTGTGCAATTCCAATATTTCAAAAGTCCTTAACATTTTACGTTGTACCAATATAATATTTATGATATCGCTAAATCGTAAAGTAACAGTTTAAAAACGAACTTTTTATATATTCAGTGTAGAATGTCTAAAGACATACTATATCGATTAAATTTGTGGTTTGAGTTCGCTAAGTCAAGTCTATCTAAGGGCAAAATTAAGTTAAGTATGACTCCCGTATGTAAAAATCCCTTGTAAGTTGGCATAAACTAAACACCTTAACTTGAATTGTATTTTAGTCTGTTTTTAAATTGAAAATATTTCGTTATAAAAAATATTTTAGAATGAAAATTGAGCGTGGCCAACGCGCCATACTTAAGATATCATATACCTTTTCGCTACCCAAAAAGTAATATCGGATAGATAGACACTGGTATAACATTTATCATCTCATTTAATTCATCAGATTTAAATTTACATATATGTGATCAATTACACCTTCCACGTCACAATCATAGGGTCTAGTTAAGGTAATACTAACGCGGCTGAATCAAGTTACAGAATAAACAGCGTGAACTAAGATGTTCGCCTGCGATTATATAATATTGTTTTAACATATTGTTACGAAGTCGGGTCGACTGCAATGTTTCTAGATTCCACTACTTAGAGAACTTTTCAGCAGGCTGTAATATGATTTCTGGCCGTTTCAGGAGAGGGTCAATCACATATTAGAAAATTGTAATTTCCATAATGTTACCCTAGTTTTCAGGAAGCTAAAACATTTTTTCAGTCAGTTTCAGAACATGTGTAGTCGAGTGGTGCAGTTTTCAGGCGTTTTCAGGCCTAGTTATACCCCTTAGATGAAGGAATATTCTAGACCGAACTTTCTAGGTGTGAGACAAGGACGAAATGATACGAGAGAGAGAGAGAAGATCAGAACTTTCTCGAAACTAGACTGAGCACTCTAGAACGCCGTACGACAGGGACGGAGCAACGTGCGAAAGAGACAAAGAGTGCGGACGTTCTAGAATTGTGCAATCGCTACTCAGTAGCAAGCCCGCCTAGAGAGTTCTCTAATATTGTTTAAAATTATTCCCAGGGATATATAAGCGACCCGAAACGCGACCTTTAGTTTTGAATGCGATAACAAAAGAGAAACACCGACGCGATAAAGTGATTACAAGTGATAAAGTACTGTGTGAAGTGTGCATAAGTGAAGTAATTAGTGACTGTTTTTGTGCGTGTTATAAGTGCATTTCTGCGATTAATTTGTGCTCAAAAATTCCTCATTGATTTACCAAGAAATAAACCCTTGAATAAATCTACGGCATTTTCTATCCGATCCCCTAGCTCGTAACAATATTAATGCTGAGCTCTAAGTCTCGACTTTGTAACTTAGACCACATTTTTGCTACTATCGTGCTATATATACTGCCATCGTTACAAATCAATTTTTTTTTAATATTAATTCAATAATTTAATTCCTCTCTCGTCAAATGTGATGTTTTTTAACCTTTCCTTGCAAAAATACATACGTAATATTCACGCCCTAACTAGAATACTTCCATACTTCCTTGACATAAATCACGAAGATAATTCTTCAGATTGAGGCCATCAAGCATCCCAGCTCCTCTCATTATAATTATACTGAACATATCCCTCAGGATGTTCTTGACATTCAGCCGGAATGTAGTGGTCTAAGCCTTAGCGATTTAGCCCACCATTCAGGCCATTGTAGCCCTAACGACCTCGCATTTTAAAGCGAATTGTGCCTGTTTTCCTGTGAATAAGAAAATCATTTGCGAGCGCTCAAATCGGCTTTTCTTCGATGCTTATGCTTGGTATATTGTCTTTTTCTTTTCCGTTTAAAGAAAATTAATTAAGTGCTATTGCGCTTTTTAATACAGTTTTGTAAACATCTGCTTCGACTTGTCAGATTTTATACTTCATAAAATATGCCGTCCTAAGAATGTGTTTTTACTAGCGAATATTTTAGCTTTATTTTAAAAGTTTGGGCTGCAATCTTTTAGGATTGGCCTAATCCTGGGCCGGGTTTAAGATAGCCTGATACGTAAATGTAAGGAATAAGTATAAATCGAGTGTGGACGCTTTTAATTCAACTCTATGGCAAACAAAAACCTAACCCGCTGTCCACAGACATTACGGTATGATCAAAAGTGAGCAGAAACTCCATGTGGACAAATTGCGCAAGTAATGAGAAAAAAATAATGATAATTTCGAGCGGTGAAATGCGTTTGATTGCTCTAACTTATTGCTTGCTAAAACTTAAGTCTAATCTTTCATGGAGCAGTGTGTTTCCGTATCTATTTTATTAATCTTATTGAAATATAATTTATGCATCTTATTCTGAAATGGGAATCATAATTTGAGTTAATAACTCCCTAATTGTTATAAATTAAATAGAAAATCGTGAGCCGTTAATTAAAAAAACTATAACTCCAAACTTTAAATTAATTTCAATTTAATATTGCTTCAATGACTTTGAATTTACATATAGCTCCCAAATTACCAAGCTCTTTCTTATCGTTTATCTTTTGAACTCCATTGAATTTTTAATACGAAGCGGTCAAAGTTCACCAAGCAAGATTCAGGTTCTTATTAAATATTAAACGCCTAAGATGACCCCTCTTTATGTAGACAGCTATAGAGGCCCAGTTTTGAAGTTGAATATTTTTGGTAAATAAATTTCAGCAAATACGTAATACTAAGGTATTCTATCACCTTCTATTGTTTTTAACTGTCATTGTGGCGAAGGAGTATTAAAATACTTTACTACAACGGTTTAGCAATGTGAGGAACCTGCGGCATACATTTAGACGCTAGAACTAAGAAATAACGGCCTCAGAAGGCATTAACTTTTATTAAGTATAAAAAGGTCAGGAAACCAATCCAGAAAACTAAGGCCAAGATCCCTGGCTTTTTATAATCAGTAAAAGTTTAAAATGTATTTAGATATAAAGTATTTGGACCATAGGTTTGGCACCAATTGTAAATAACTTAACTTTGACATTATGTTAATGTTCTTATTATATGACATTTGCACGCTTATTTATATATGGCTAATGGTGCGGATATTTGTAGTTGATCGATCTAATTGCTATTGCTATAATACTATTTTGGCAAATAAATGATTTATTATTATTACAGTGATATATATTAATGACGTGGAATAAGTGATACCTGTAACTTATATTCCACAATAAACACATTTTATTTCTTTATACAACGTAGTTTGACGATTTATATACAGATTACTTTTTAAGATTCCTTTGCCGTACACTAAAGTATTCTCACGTACGCGTGTCCCAAAAATCGATAATAACAAGAACATCTTAAATGAAGGAATGTCGGTAACTCAGCAAAAACAATATTTTCCTCGGAAATATGACCTCTTATATTTCCTTTTGTTTTTCTTAACATGACAAGTTTCGTCTGTACTTATTTTTCCTGTTACTATGACAATAAAAGTGTTTTATCATCGATAGGATAATACAGTATAGGACTTTGTGATTATAAGATATAACTTTTACCGAAGTTATTAGAAACTTCTTACATTCCGTTTATGAATTATATGTTCAAAGCGATTCTTAATTTTTGGGTTACGGAGCTTATTTGAAGTCAAAGTCAAAGTCACCGCCAATCTCACCGATTCCAGTTTCCGAACCGGGCAGCAGTCCATTGTATAAAATTAAACCATGTATGCTCTGTAAATCTACAGATGTGGTTTTTGTGGAGCACTTAGAGTACATAAGAAGTTATAATCAAGTCTTGGTTGTAATTATGACGACCAATAACTTTATAAAGAAGATAATATTTGGCCGAAAATCGTTTCGCCAATTATTTCTGTAAAATATTATACGGCGAAAACTATACTGAATTGATAAAAAGATTTAATAATGCAACTTTGCATTCATGCAGTGCTGGTCTAATTTAACTTTAAAGAACAAATAACAAAATCTAGAGAAGTGGCCTGGTAATCCTCTGAAGTGTACTGAACTACATTAACAAATATTTTTACTGTTTTAAAAAGAATGATTTTTTATTACAAAATAGAATACAATAGCACACTGTGTATACAAATTATACTTAACAAGAATACATTTGTGAAGTACTGTCAAAGGTACTGTATAGTAAAAAAATCATAATATTAGTTTATTAAGGTCGAGCGTATAAGGTTAATATTTTAATTTTTAATTTTATTATTTTACCGAGTTTAATTACCGAAATTGGAGTTCCTTTTATATATTTTATAAGTTTATACCTAGACAAGCTATAAATACTGAAACAAAGTACAAAAAATTCTATTGCAAATAACATTTATTACTTTTACAGTGTATTAGTTTAATGCATAAATATAAAACAAATTAAAATATAAAAATCTTATTCGAAGTGGTCTCCGCAATAGTCTTTTAAATTTTGAGGCCAGATATCAATAGAAGCACACACTCTTTCCATTGAAAAATTCTTCACCGCCAATCGAACGGATTGTGTTACGGACTCCAAATTATCATGGCGTTAAGAGCAAGTCCATAACTGACCATAAATCCAGTGGATTAAGATCGGAACTAGGCCAGTCTTCAGCTGTGATGAAGTCCGAAACGTTCGTTTTCAACCAAGACTGTGTAAACCGAGCTTAATGACCCGGCTTCAAGTCTTGCTGAAAGAACCATTCTTGGTAATTAAACATGGTGTGGTTAAGGGGCTTCAAACCTTCTCAAAAATGGTATCTTGACACACTTGTGCCGATGTTTTGATACCTTTTTTATAAGAGTATGGCTCAGTCACTCTAATACCCCACCAAACTATTACTAAAGTCGGGTAATGACCACGTTGCACTCTGTCGACTAATTGGAAAGCTTCCCGGTGGGCAACCATAAGAAATTATTACATACAAAATAATGTTAATCAAGTCTCGCTAGTAAATTTGACCACCAATCACTTTACAAGGTGAGATAAAATTTATTAAAATTTTGTAAAATATTTTACGACAAATGACCGTACTGCAGTAACAAGATTTAATATTGGAACTTTACATAATAATAACTCTAGAATATACGACAAAAAAGCAGAGTGCCTGTCCAAATTAAGTTTCAAGTGTGTATCACAATATATAGGGTATTAGAGTTGTTTAGTGTACTTTATATTTAATCCTATTTTCTTCCCTTAATATGTACAGCATTCGTGCTGTATTGTGATGTTTATATTATATGTTGAGTGAGAAAAACAAGCCGGAGCCAGTACTGCCCCGACGATTTCATTTATAGTAAACATGATTACAGGTTGACTATTTTGTATTGCTACATTCGATTATTATTTTATATGACTCCATTATTCTTTGTTAAAGTGTATTTTTGGTGTAATACACGATATACTGGTATTAAATGAGAGTTTAAGTACTTTGCAATGAATTGTTTTCGCCATCTCAATATATGATTATTTACGTAAAAAGTTAATAAATAATACAGGTTGGGTTGGTAATTCTTTGCAAAAGTTTTCCTCACATGCACTTATGTCTATTTCAATAGAGTGTAAATTTTTTTGCAAACAATTTAAAAATATCGCTTAATATATTTTTAATTTAATTCTTTTACAGGTATTTTTAATTTAGTTTTTTACATACAGACATTAATTGAACGTAGATGTAGATTATTAGATATATGTTTTAACAATAATATATTAAAAGACATTCTACCCAGTTCAATTTTATTTAAAAAATGTTTTAAACTTAATTGTAATACATAAGTATTATAACTGTAGTACATATGATTTATTTGTGTAATATTCTAAATATAATAAAAACACATATTTTAAAGACGAGATAGCTCTTATGCATTACGTACCGGTTACATAATGAAAATAAGTTTTGTTTTTAAAATTAAAACTTTAAACAATTGTAGCAAGTTTTAGATTCTTAGTAGAATTTAGTCATTTAAATTACTTCTAAACCCCCAATAAATACGAAGGCTATTTTTAACTAATTAAACTTGTTAGCATCTTACATTTAATTTAAATACGTACCTTATCTGCATACAATCACAAACACAGACACGGAAATATTCGTGTTTTTGGTGTTTTTCACAAACGAAACAAATTCGCGTGGAACAGTGCTTATTTGTGTCAAGGTCTACGCGAGTGCTACAGCGTTACGTCCGCTCTGTAGCAAGTCTACGACACGACAGGCACGTTGCTACGAGCTACGAGGGGAGATGTGAAGCCAATCGAAGAGAGGCTGCGCGTTCTACAGGATGCTTCATACACACAAAAATCTGATTGTAGAATGCGCCAACTTCTTAATAACCCAGGGCACTTGTAAAGAGGATTTATAATAAATTAGTTTTGATTTGGTGTAAAATTAGCTACTCATTCATAGATTAATTTATTTAAACAGTTTATTTAAACATTATGTATGTACAAACAAGTCTAGTTGAGAAATTACATTAAATATAATAGATTTACACGTATATATAAACTTATTGGCAAATTAAAACAGACTAAGAAAATAAGAATTGTTAAACCCAGGATTCGAACGAAGTACAGAACAAAAAAATTCAATAGGCTATAACCTATTGAATAAAATGCTAAATTCTCAGAGTAAACTAAACTCGAAGGGTTTTGTTGTTAATATAATAGTGGAAATCATAATCAACGGAGTTAGTTCTATATCTATATTCTACAAAACTCTACTGTTACCAGCAACATAAGTCCATAAAACAATAATAGAATAAAATATCTGATTGAAATACAAAGCCATACAGGGCTCCCCCTTGTTTGAGGAATGACGAGTGTTAGGGGTCTGTCAATCGCTTGTTATGTGTTAATACGTATGGCTGATATTATCTACATTCTGTTTGGAATATGCCTGTTAATTCACGGCTAAAATGCAATTGACAAGGGATGATTATTGTGCGTCTGATTTGCGTTGCATCCATTTCGGATTTGTGAATATATCTTTTTTATGTAAATATAAGTCTGAAGCACGCATTGGTACTGTCTATAATCAATTGCAACACCCGTATATAGAAATAACACATTTTTGATTACGTACAGTATTTGGTAACAATTCTTAGTATTTAATTTAATATGATTTGTTTCTTAGCAGGGTCAGGCGAGTGACTAGTCGCGCGACTTAAAACGTTTAAGACCAAGTATATCAGTCATAAAAGTTTTTATCGAGATGAAGTGATAATTCTTTGTGTATAAACTCATTATAAATATTGATTGATTATATAAAATATTGATAGAAAAAATACACAATTTATGTTCCTGAATTTAAGCATCCTTTCTGATCCATCTGAGTTATGAGTTTACCTTTGAAGACCGAATAAGGAAAAAGGCACAATTACATGAAAAGAAAAAGATAATTGGCAAAACATCAAAAATGACGTAATCATACGAAAAATTCACTCAAATGAATCATAAGAATGTTTTTGTTGTAACAAACACGAAGGTCGGCATTCAGTTAAATTTTATTTTACATGCGCTCCGACACGGTTTTGCATATGCAACTGTAACCCGTAAACCTTGAAAATAATGTACCTAGACGTTAACAAAAACAGAAAACCTGGTTTTAGGGGTTTTCGTGAAATTTTCTCTATCTCATTTTTATTTATATTGATTTAAAGTTGTGCGTTTGAACATGTAGTGAAAAAATGTTAAATGGCCATATCCACATGCGGTTTATTAGAAACAACTTAGTTTTAATTTTTAACTTTGACAGGTTCATTTCAAATCAAATTATAGGTTTGTGAAGAGGCAAATAATATTTTTTCACTCCAGACAGCTCTCGAAGTTTAAGAACAACTGCGTTAATACTCGGGTACTCGTTTCTCGTTCCGTTCGCCAATTTGAATGCCTTATATAGTGTTTCTACAGGAGCTAATAAAAAGAACTCAGCCCACTTTAACTGAAAAAAATGAGGCATCATTAATAGTTATAGATTTTTTAAATTATTGTTTGTATTGACACAAAAGTGAACAATTAACCCGAAACCGCATTCTATTGTAAAATGTGATGTTTACAATTTTTAATAATTCTTACTTATATTATATCTCTTTATCAAATTCATCAATCATTCTCACTTATTAAAGGAGGGAATTCTGTTATTTACTATAACATTTTGTCCAACAGCATCATTTATACTTGTATATTTTACGTATTTTTTTGTAAATATTAACCATTTTTTTTAAATTATCCGATTGAATTATTATTACTCTTGTTTGTTATTGTACTTTTTTAATGTTTTTATTATTTATGTTTGCCTGAAAGAAACTGCTTTTAGCAGTAATGCCGCCCATGTACAGTCTTTGTATTCATTTTAATTTCATATTATTGTATTCTTGTGATGTAAATAAACCGTTATATGTAAATAATTTTAAATAAATGGTCATCAACGTATAAAAAACAAATCAATTATTCACACTGTATCACGAAAGAATATTAGTAAGCGTTACTTATGAATGAACCCCAACTAACTATTTATTCAAATTCAGTAGTCAATTATCTCTTAAATCTTCTTTCGCAGTTAAATAAAATTTAACACCTAAATTTTACTATGTCGTACCTTTCGAAAATATGACCGTTATAATACTATTTCTTTCTTAAATATAAAGGTTACCCACAATAAATTATATAACTTACTGGACCATAAATCATAAAGGTTGCCGACGTAAGCAACGAGTTCGGCCTGCTTCCACAGTTCTGTTGACAGCAGGTTCGTCGTATGTATACCGAGAAATAGCGAAGGACTGCATTAAACTCTTGCCATCCTCAATATACCATCTTGCCAAAAATACTGAAACATATAAAAAAAATAGTTTCTATTGCAAATAAAATTTATTACCTATACAGAACATTAGTGTAATATATGAATACAAAACAAGTTAAAATATAAAAAAAGCTTATGCGAAGTTGTCACCATTGCCTGCAATACACACCTTTAAACGTTGACGCTAGTTATCAATAGAAGCACGCACTCTTTCCATAGGAAATTTCTTCATTGCCAATCGTACGGATTGTTTTAGGCATTCCAAATTATCATGGCGTTAAGAGCAAGCTGTCCTCTCTAAAACTGACCATAAATGATAATCCAGCTGATTAAGATCGGGACTAGACGACGGCCAGTCTTTAGCTCTGATGAAGTCCGAAACGTTCGTTTTCAACCAAGCTTCCAAATTCCTCCAACAAACAGAGAAGTCCAAGCACCTACCTTTCGAATTCTTCGCGATTTAAACGGATTGAATATATAGTGCTTATCCGGAGCTGGATATATTCGGTAATGGGCTGATCTGTCTTAGAGAAAGCATTGTTAGGTGCCTATGTCGAACCTAATTCGCTGTTTTGCTGGTGATTTTTTTTTTCTATTATATGTTTCAATTTCTTTTTTGAAACACTTAGGTTTACTTCAACTGTCATACATTTTAGATGAACGATTTTATAAAATATGCAGTAGATTAAGTACAATGTATGATGTGGTAAGCTTTAATAAATAAATAAGCTTTATGACCCGGCGCCGAGTCCTGCTGGAAGGACCATTCTTGGTTATTGAACATACTGCTGTTAGGGGCTTCGCTACCTTCTCCAGAATGGTATTTTGATACACATGTGCCGATATTTTGTTAACTTTTTCAGAAAAGTAAGACTCAGTCTCTCCTTCCCTGAAGTCGGGTAGTGCCCACGTTGCACTCTGTTGACAGATTGGAAAGCTTCCTTAGAGCTCTATGCATAAACCGGTAATATTACATAAGTTCGTTAAAATGTTGCTCAATTGTATAAAAAAATTTCATCCGTAAACAATTTTTCTGTGACGTCCCTTTGCTTCGTACCTTTGTATCGCTTCAGTAGTTGTTTCGGTTTTGTTGCCCTATTCTTTTTTAAAATACCAAGTAAAATATCATAAGAAATTATTGGGTACAAGTACTAAGTCATCTTTTAATATACGCGACATGGTTCTTCATCTCCGAGATAAAATCTTTTGCTATATGACAGGATTTCTTGGAATTCTTTCCCTTACTGTTTAAACCACCTTTTCAATACGAACACTACGTGGACGGCAAGATCTTTTTCTGACACAAACAGAGGAGGTTGCGTTATACCTATTTATAGCATTTGGCTCCATACCTACTTTGTGTAATGCAATCACAGCGATTCGGTTCGCTTTATCACCACACTCCATTTTAATATCGTACAGTGTATTTCAATCATATAAATATCACAAATTCCAAATTCAAATATTTTGTTAATTTTCAATTGTAACGGTATTGATGGCCAGACTAAGTATACTAGAGTCATATATCGAGTAGGAGTGTTTGCTTCAGCGTGCGACTCTCGTCCTAGAATTCGTAGGTTCGAACCCCAGATGTGACTAATGAACTTTCTGTATATGTGCACATTTAGCACTGGCTAGAATGTGACCGAAAATATCGTGAGGAAACTGGCATGCCTCCTTAGAAAGAACAAGTTGACAGAGTATATCAGTCACAGAAAGCTGATCACCTGGCATAATAGAAAAAATGATCACGAAACAGATGCAGCTGATCTGAGAGCTAGACGTAGTAAGCGTTGCTAACATGTGTTTGAAGCTCAGGTTTTCACCGATACTTTGTTCTTTATGTACACAACACCTGCTTGTATGTTAAAGTAAAACGTGCGAAAACCGGTTGGGTTCAATAACCAGTAATACCAGAAGAGTTATAAATATGATCAAGAAAAAATTGGGGCCAAGACCACATTGGGTTGAATCACAAGATTAAAATTATTTTATCATTCTCAGATAAAAAATATATATAATACTAAAATGCTTACATTTGAATTGTTTACATAATAACATTTGGTTATAAAATATTATTACGTTTATTTTTCACATAATAAAATCAGTTATTACAATTTTTCTCCTATTGTGTGTTGCGATGACAAATATTATTTGTTCAAGTTGTTTTCGGGTCGTCTACTTCAATGCCTCTTTTTGAGCCTTCTTCCGACTTAAGACTTCTAGCGAATAATATGTCGATTTCATTGATATATTTACATTGTCTCAATTCACTCCTAGGGCCTCCTCTAGGTATTGCAGACAGATCATAAATATTTTCTAATCATGTGACATTTAAATAAATGTGTTTTGACACTCGATATAGTATTTTTACAGTAATTTGATATTTGATTACGTCTGACTAACGTATTGTAAAACTTAAGAGTTGTAATACTAATATATAAACACGAGTCTGACGATGGTCTTCGGTTTGAAACCCGCGGAAGATCAATGAGGGTTGTCATATTAATATTTTATATCAGAATGGACTTTTAAAAACCTCATCTAGGGTTCTTTTTGATATAAAACCGCGTTGTGAAACTTTAACCAATACTAAGTCTTTACCCGTAACTAGAACGATATAAGCTTAGTACTTCTGGGAATAATACTAGTATTTTATCTTTTTTATTTGTCACCTATAGCGTTCAGTTAGAGCTAAGGAAATAAAATGTATGTTTCAAAGAAAATCCTATATAATTTTATATAAACATGTAGCATTATGTTTCTAACGGTATTCACATATGGTTTTACAATAGTAAATTACATAAAGAAATTTACTATTTAAACAAAAATCTTATCAAACCCTGCTTATATAATAATTCAACGTTAAAACTGATAAATCGACTTTTCGAGTAATTTCGGTGCGTCGTAGTTTAGCGGAATAGCATAATATCTCATGCTGCGCAAATTTAATTTGTTACATTTCGCACGCATGAACATCTGTGACCGGAAATTAGATTCGCAAACAAAAAATTCACCCCGCGGTTATATTTCCAAATATATTTGTCGCAAACCGATAGAATACTGTTTATGATATTTGTGTGTGTATAAATATGTTGAGGCGAAAGTTAAAAACGCGTCTCACTTTTATATGCTGTTTCTAATATTCTAAAAATACTTAATTGTTTTTATTCGTTAAACACCTACGTTGTCGACCTTGCAGTAACAAAAGTGCTAGCGGCAGGCAGCGCTGATTAAGTAAAATATCACAAAACTCACCAATACCACGGAATAATTAAAAAACTGTTATTTTATTATTCGACTCATAGGTCCTGGCTAAAAATTGAGGTTCTCAAATTAGTTTTATTTTAAAGCTCAACAGTTTAACAATACCAGAAGTTATATATCCACTAACACAAGCTGGCCCTATGAACTACGTTCCGCCTTAATATGATTTTTTTACTTAACCTAACTTTTTATGTAGCTAACATACCATATGTCATACTACATAATATATAGAACATTTTGCAATGCTTACACCACAGATATTGTTTTCCAGAATTGAGACCTAATTATCTAACCTTAGGTAGGTATTTTATAGCTATTTTTTCAATTTTTATCTCCATAAAAACCTTCCTCAAGGAATTCAACTAATTCGTCGAATTGGTTTTTTATTTACATCGATTGTAATGTGTCCATGTTTTGCTGACAAACTGAATATATAAAAAATATAATTATTGTCAGAACTTAGGCCCAAAATCAAAAACATGGTTCAAATAACATGGCTGTAAACTATACTCGTAGTTTTAAGGATATAGTTTTCGCGTCAGTGGAGGGAGACACAGTCAACATTTTACCTTAAGTAGTATCTAAGATACAACCTTTGTGTGATTGTATTAGTAAAGTGAAGAATCTGTACTAACTTAACCATATCAATATGATGAAGTGATAGGGCGTCATGAACCTATGACATCCCCATATGCCCTTAGTTCTACATATGTTTTGATGTTTTCATTCACGTTTATAAACGGGACCTAAAATCTATCAATAGTCTACCTAAAAACAAGTCTTATTTTTAAATAAAAGAAACAAAATAATATAAAGGAGCTACGATGTCACATGCATACCAATAATTCTAAACGTAGACAACTAACTTTGTTTCTGAGATAATAAGCCCATTAAATCCTTATTGCATTTCCAATTGCATATTTAATATATTAGGTCCTTACATATGAAATTGGCGTTTTGTCGTACTGGCCACTTTGACCTCAAATACCTCCTCTTTGGTTAGGAATTTCAAATTCAAATTTGTACAGCTATTTACTCATGTATTTGTGCTTCGATGACCGTCATTCATTTGTTTTTTCTTCTGTTTTTTTCTGTTTCCGTCACTCATTTTACAAAATGGAAAACTTAAAGTATCGCATTATTTACGAGTACGAGTTCCGCCGTGGCACTAGTGCTGCGGAAACGACTCGAAGGGTAAATGATGTGTATGGCGGTCATGTTGCAAAAGAAAACACAGATCGTTTTTGGTTCCAACGTTTTCGTTCTGGAAATTTCGACCTGCAGAACAAGCCCCGTGGACGGCCTGAGACCCAAGTTGATAATGAAGTATTGAAGGCTATTGTGGAAGCGGATCCATCGCAAACCACGTCCGAGTTAGCTGCAGCCTGCGGTGTTAGTGATAAAACTATTTTAATTCACTTGAAGCAAATTGGGAAGATTAAAAAGCTTGAAAGGTGGATACCTCACGAATTGACTGAAGCAAACCGGCGCAAACGCGCGTCGACTGCTGCGTTACATTACTAAACCGGCACAATAATGAAGGTATTTTAAACCGAATCATTACCTGTGATGAAAAATTGATTCTTTACGATAATCAGAAGCGCTCAGCGCAATGGTTGGATCCTGGTCAGCCAGCCAAATCCTGCCCCAAGCGAAAATTAACCCCAAAAAAGTTACTTGTAAGCGTTTGGTGGACTAGTGCCGGTATTGTTCATTGCAGTTTTCTCAAATCTGGCCAGACTATTACGGCTGATGTCTATTGTCAGCAATTGCAAACCATGATGGAAAAGCTAGCGGCTAAACAACCTAGGCTGGTCAATCGCTCCACGCCACTGCTACTTCATGACAACGCTAGACCACACACTGCACAACAGACGGCTACCAAATTAGAAGAGCTTCAATTGGAATGTCTAAGACATCCTCTGTACTCCCCGGACCTTGCTCCAACAGATTACAGTGTTTTTCGAAATTTGGACAACTTCTTGCAAGGGAAAAAATTTAACTCTGATGGGGCAGTCCAAATCGCCTTCACAGATTTTATTGATTCCCGTCCGACTGGTTTTTTTAGTAAAAGGATCAATGAACTACCTATGAGATGGCAAAAGTGCATAGAAAACAATGGTTCATACTTTGATTAATTAAAAAGTAATTAATAATAAAGTTCAAGGAACTACTCGAATATAAGTCGTTCGTGAATTCGTAATTACAAAATCAATAGAGTATCATCCCGTGGTATTTGTAACTTGGCCACGAAGATGTAAAGTTAAAAATTAAAACATGAATTGATCGCATAACAACTTAATCGTGATTTATTTTTATTCTTCTTCTTCATTTTTAGTCTTCTTCATACCTTACTTTTTTCTCTATTAGTTTCAAGTTAAATTTTGAGTACCCTAAGAACAGAAGGTCCAAGTGCCTTCAACGTTCTTCACATGTGATGGGAAAGGAGAGAGAAACGTTATTTATATATTTGGTAAGACACGTCCAGTCATAAGAATATCTTTGTTATAAGTTTTGCGGGATTTGAGTGCAATTAATATTCGCTTCAGCGAACTCTAAATGTAATAAAAGTTTTCACCAAGAAATATTTCGAATTACCGAGATAATCGATTTAACAAGTTATTACACGCGTTAACAAATAGAGGGTTAAATTTTCTTATTTCAATGCTTTTCTCTAATTTTCATTTATAATCACTATTAAAATTGTCTTTTGAGGCGCAGTGTATCATCCAGAGTCGCGAGATAGCACTAAGTAACTCCTGTAATCCAATGCAAGTTTGCTATACAGGAGTCACACTTCACAGTCTCGACTTGAAACTTACCCTTAGTCCCGTGTACAAAGTAGGATGTTTTTATTAAAAAAGTTTACAAGAACTTATATATACTCTATAATTGTATAATATTGGTTCCCCGCAGTTCCACACATATTAATTCAGTCGTAGCTCGAGCAGGTGTTGGATTGATAGCGATATTGATGACGATGATAGCGACAAATGGAACTACTAACACAATTTTTTTTACACAATTAGTAGCTCCAGCTTTATGTTATTAGTATAGATGGGGTAAACTGTTGTTATCATTGGCTATGTCAACAGAAATTTGTCTAGTATAGACGACAGCGCCACTTTTTCCTCTCACCTCTTGACTCAATGTTATAACTCTAAATAAATGTTGTTAATGTACAAAATAGCGAAAAAGAAGGTTACTACCGTCTTAAATTATACGTAAAAGACAAGATATTAGAAAAATATGATAATATACATATATATATATATATATATATTCAATACTCGATCGATTCATCTAAATTACTTCGCTTATTACGTAGATCCGGCCCAAAATATTTAGCATACAAATCTTTAAACTGATTATGCACTTGGTTTGCGTTTACTTCCGGATTTACATCGGTATTTCTGTATTTATGACCGCAGTAGCATACATGATCCTTGCCACAGAAGGATGGCAGACCTTCTTTCATACATTTTCGTATACAACTCCTGGCTACTTCCAAGTTTGGACAGAAATGGGCGATATGGTGTCGAACTGTTGGGCGCAGTCCATAATATAGAGATTCCTTTTTGATTCCTGTAAATAGATATGTATGTAATAAACTTAACAATGTAATAAAAAAAAGTTAGACGAAATCATAAAGTCATAGTGTGTATTATTACGTACATAGAATGCAAAAACTGTTTAGCAAAAAAATATCTAAAGTTTTTAAGTCATAGTTATGGTAAAATATACTCTCCGTCATAGATCCTTAAGGGTCATATTGGCTTGATATTTGGATTGTTTATATATTAACATATGTGTTATTATTTGCAATTCACGAGTCAGGGTCACGAGCTCTTATGTAATATTATAATTTTATCTAAATACAATTTGTGAGCTTGTATATTCCAGTTAATTAAGGTAATGGTCCAGCCCTGTTCGTGTTTAAGGCTTAGCAACATATTTTGTGATTTTTTTTTATTTATATATTCCGATTCCTAAAATATCTGATTATGGATAATGTTTTTCTTATTTCTTATGCACCTATAGGTGTTGTCTTTCATAATACTTAGACAACGAATATTAGTATGAATACTTCATTTTACTTATACATTTTAAATTCAATAACGCGTGCCTATGCGCGTATGCGATGGATTATTTAAACTGATAAACTCAAGCAAAATTTATTGTGAGATATTAAAGAGACAAAGATTGTGATTTATACAATTACTAGCGGATTTTTCGAGCAATATGGATATCAAACAAAGTATGAAAGTACCGACTGCAGCGCCATTTGCCAGGCTGATTTGAGAATTCTAAAACCAGGGCTCCATCTAAACGCATATAAAAATCATTCAAATCGGTTCAGCCGTTTAAGAGGAGTTCAGTGACGACACGTACAGTAGAATTATGTATATATGTAAACTATCCTATCTTACGTTAGGTCAGTGCAATTGCACACGGTGTGCAAATTCGATTGAAATCGGTTAAGTAATTTAGGAGTACATAGCGGACAAATAATGTGACGCGTAATTTATGTACATTAAGATTAGGTAGTTTAATAGTTTGTTTATTTGTGAAACATGCTAATTCGCAGAAATATTGGTTCGAATTAAAAAAAATTAACATATCATAATAATTATGGTAGAGTTGGTAGTCTAAACCTTTGCATCTCAACTGCGTATCGTTAGAAGTTCCCTGGGGCGTTTTTTGTTAAAAACTTTTATAATATCGAATATCAACTTTATACGTATAATTAAGTTGAATTACTGTTTTAAAATCTTAAAAGTTAACGATATTTAGTTGTATTTGATTAGAAAAAATAATGATTACAACATTAACAGAGACTTTTCCACGGTATTGAAGGTTAATCAAAATATACTATACACTATCGGATCTTAATTGTTGTACATATTAAAGATAACAGAACTATTTACCAGCATTAGCAGCAGTACGATTCTCTAAACAGTAACACTTTCCAGAAATACAAACACTATTCTTATTTCCACAGTGACCTTGGCAGATTTTGGTGATACAAGACTGGGAAGTCCGCAGAGCACTGAAGAAGTAGTCTGCATCAAAATCCACTAAAGAACGAATTAAATAATAAGTAAAAAAATCAATGTTAGCATGAGTTCAGTACCATAGTCAATTAAAGGTCGTGCAGTCGAATACCTGTGCAAAGATATGCGCGATGAATGATCGCTCCTATCCTATCAGGAGGAAACCGATTTTAGACGAAGTCAGATATAGCATACAACCTGGATGTATCAGTCCCCAATGCGTGAAACTTCATACGTAAATTAGATTACTCTACAGTCACTATGGTTTTTAATTTTAAGCAATAATAAAGTAAGCAATGAATAATATGTTTATAAATAAACAACTGACCTGTAAAAATATTATCCGAAATTGTTATTTAATTTTAAAATAACAATATAATTGGTTTAACTTGATTATTATTTTAATTAATGTAACCACATCGCTAAAAGTGTACATGCAAATAATGGTGACAGACACGGTCCACGTTTAATGATAAGGCCGATAAGGAAGAGCTCTCGATTTTTTTCGAGATCATAATTGTTATGTAACATTCCTGACTATAACCCCAAAACATACAAATCATATTTTTACTGGGTCTTTGTATCATATACAAAAATAGTGAACCTTGTTTTGGAAATTTTTAGAAAACACAATCACTTACTATTATTGTCTTTCAAGGATTGAATTCCAACAATTATAGTTAAAATCACAAAACCTTTCAGAACCATCTTTACTCTCAAACAGCGTCTGATTCGTTAAATTACTATTTTAATTGATTTTTCACTTAAGTGTTTAACAACGATAGGAAATTCGATTAATTTAGACAATCTAATTGAGTTTATATTTACTCGTGTTGAATAGTGATGGAATTCTCGTGTCGTTGTGCTGACAATTCTAGAACATGAATAATTTGATTATATATATACGACTCATATTGTTATAGTAATAACTTAGTCACTATTGTTAGTGTAATAAAACGTGGACGTACGAAAATACACTACCATGGAAACCATTTAGAAATAAATAAATATGGTAACGTCGTGTACGTACTTGATTAATAATACGGTTTACAAACGATGTCCTAATGGTACGTGGTACGTGCGAGTACTGCGAGTTTTTATTCTTTGAATAAAACTATATAAATAGTATAAACGTGAACCTATTATATATATATTTACTTAAGGATCTTGACGACTTGGGATATTTAGCTAAGTCTCGACTCTTAATCACGTAATATGTCTTAAAGAACTTTTATTTAAAGAGATCTTGTTTTCGCATTTCTCATTCTCTGCGTTAGTATCTGTGCAGTATTTTTAAAAAGTCTTTACTAAAATATAATCAATAATCAAAGAAACCGATTGAATCTACGGACAAAAGAAAACTCATAATTGCTTGTAGCGTTACTGGATATTACCATATCCGAATACATAAAAACAGGTATTATTGTGAGTTATTGAATCTCAAAAAAATAATCATTAAGAATCTAAAACTCTACGGCGCCCTTTGTTCTATTGTGACTCTAGACTAATGCGCGTTGACAACATGAATATTACTCTTATTTGTCCAATGACAATTAAACGCCTTAGGTTTTCAATTTAGACTCCGTAGCTGCCTAAAACTGAGGTCTGACGTCACACAATGAGAAGTTAACTTTAATTACAGAGCTTTTAACGAGCGAGAAGCATCCTGCTTCTAACTAGCTACGCTTGATAAGTAAAGTAGTAATATAAGCGATATCAACTCGATCTCTATAGAAAAAAAATTAACATTTGACTCTAGTGATAACCTCCAAGACGAAACTACGACACGAACGAAAACACTTAATCTTGTTATTATCTATTATAACGTTAAGTGCAATAGACAACATTCTTTCTTAAGTACTAAGATTTTAATAATGTAGATAAGCACACAAATAATGTTTATTTATGTGTAGTTACATATGAGTTATACAAGTTCTGTAATCCCTTCAAAACGTGGAAGTGCCCATACAATTTTTGAAATTATACTTATTTTGGCGCGTTAGGGAAAAATGATGAGTAAATTTTTACGATGCGCGCGCACACTGTCACATAAAACCGACACCCTGAAGCAATAGCAGGCAGAAGCACTAGCATAGTCAACATTTTTAAATAAAAAATATTTATTTCTTTAATTATGTAAAAAAATCTTTTGTCGTTTGTTCCACGTTTGTATATTCTGTGCCATTCGTGGTCTTGACAACCACACATACATCTTAAAACTAATTTCTGTTATATGTTATATGTATGTTTGAACTATGATTTAGAAGTTCAACATTTTTATAATTACCTCGGTGTACCTCCTAGTAGTTTCTAAGAAAAAACCTTCAGAATTCATTAAATATTTTCATAAGGAAACAGTAAACATAAACGTTATATGATACGTTTGTCTTCCATGCTTCTAAAAAAATCAATGGCGCTACAACCTTTTTTTAGGTGTGGGCCTCAGATTTATGTAGCTGTTTCATGATCATTTGTTAATCGAATGGGTAAGTAGGTGATCAGCATTCTGTGCCTGATGTAACCCGTCAACTTTTTGGGTCTAAGGCAAGCCGGTTTCCTCACGATGTTTTCCTTCACCGTTCGAGCGAATGTTAAATTCGCACATAGAAAGACAATCCATTGGTGCACAGCCGGGGATCGAAACAACGAGTTCTTAAAATTATTCAAAACTGCGCATTTGTCGCTTTACTATCCTAGCCCGCAATAAACTCAACTGTCGGCATCATGCATTCGAACTTTCTAAGAAATTCGTTCTTTTGTTTACAAATTGAGATTGATTGCACGTGTAGACTGTTGCTGACCATGACTAATAAGTAAGAGTCATGGATTATCTGTACGTTTTTCTGCTTTCGATTTAACGACAAGTCTCTATAACGCCATAAAATGCACAGTCCTTTAAGTGTCGTTATATAGAGTTTACACTGTATTAGAATCTTTAATAATATTGAGTCCCATATAAATAGTAGTGAAATTTATTAAACATTAAAAGCTTAAAACCGCTAAGTATATCACTTACACCAATAGCGTAACGAACCGATTTTAATGAACTCTTATTGTAAACTGTTTCAGAAGTTTTCCAACTAGTTCGTTTGACACAGACATTAAGATTCTTTATACGCTTATTGGAAACCAGATTTGAAATCAAACTAAATAAACATAAACGAAAACGTTGATCTGTCAGCAAGTAACATAGGCTATATTTTTTGCAATAAATTATTATTATTATTATTATTATAGACCGCCGTAGAGTGTACTTTTGACGTAATCTGTGACAGTTATTTATGACACCAACTACAACTAGTCTATTCAAATTCAAATTGATAAAATAGGTAACACAATATACACTTATGAACATCAATTAAGAAATACATATTAAATGCTGAATACTTCTAATTTTACTGCCAGTTCTTAAATCAAGGGCGTAGAACGGAAAAGAAGAATTGGCTATAAACTTTCCACCACAGGTTTTAATGGTTAAGTGTTTTGTTTTAAATTTTTGTAGGATCCACAAATCTACGAGATATATACACAACCACGACTCTGAACGTCATTCAAAATGTCAACGCTCAGTATTCCGATGCTAGCGATAAAGATTATTTTTTATGGAACACGCGCAAACATGTTGTTATTTGGAAAAGTAAAAAAGCAACTAAAATGGGGTTAAATTGGAAAAGTAACACTGTTGTTAGCTAATTTTACTAGTATCAACTTAGAAAGTCCAGATAAATAGAACCAAATATATAATATTTTAAATAAGGTAAAATATATGGCAATGAAGATACAATTTTCCGCAATCACAAAGTTTTATCCAACACCTTTTAAATTGAATAGAAATAAGATGGAGCTTAACAATTTCTGTAAACTTTTGACGGATCACAAAGCAAATGGGAGAACTTTCTGAAAGCAATTAGGGCTAAACTAATTTCCCAGTTTACACCTCGGGGACACGCCTGAGTTTTCATATGTTTCCCACAATATTTTGCTTTATAATTTGCTAATTAACAAATATTTAATAAATTGCGTTTACTTATCCGGTCTCAATTATGCAATGCCACACACATGCAGTGTCTATTGGCGGTGGTATAAATTAACTATAAAAGTGCATTATCGGCAAGATTTCATTTTTAATTACACATGTTTATACCAAATAGAAATTTAATTCAAAATACAGCTTATGTTTTCATTATTACCTATGACCTATAATTTTGTAAAAAAAATATATAGCACGCCAAATGACAACACAATAATTATCAAATCAATGTATACAAAATATTGTTTTAACAGACTAAGTATGAAGTTTCTTTCTCATTCTTCTCCATATGGAACTACCTTTTGGAAGAGGGCAACTAGTCATTTTGTTTTAAAATATTTTTAACTTTCAAAATTTCCTTTTAAATAGACTTACTTGAAATAAATAATTTGACATTGAAATACAGTGAAAGAATGATGATTCTATTAAAAAAATCTTCAATATTGTGCCTTTGAGTAAACGTAACGCAATAATCGTTGCGCGTTCGTCGATTTGCTACACTCAAATACCTTTCAAGCTTTTTCACCTTTCCAATTTGCTTTAAGTGGATTAATACAGTTTTAACACTAACACAGCTTGCAGCTAACTCAGACGTAGTTTGCAATGTGTCCTCTTTCACAATATCCTTCAATTCTTCGGTATCAACTTTGGTCTGCGGCCGACCACAGGGCTTGTTCTGTCGAAATTTCCAGAACGAAAACATTGGAACCAAGAACGCACTTGCTTTTCTTTTACAACGCCGACGCCATACAAACCATTAATCCTATGAGCCGTTTCTGCATTTTGGTGCCACGGTGGAACTCGTACTTGTAAATAACGTGATATTTCATATTACGTACCTACTATAAATAGAGTAACGCAGAAAAAAATGTGGCAATTAAATGAATCACGCTTTTCGATAAACAAATGCACAAGTAAATAGCTCTAAAAAAATTAATTTGGAATTCCTAACAAAAGAGGATATTTAAGGTCACAGTGGCCAGTACGAAAAAACTAAAATTCATTTGTAAGGACCACAATACTTTTTTAGGCAGTGTCTATGCTGCGCGAAGAAAATATAAATTATATGTAATTTATTGATGTTACATTGAAAAGAATTCGAGCCCGTGTCTCTATAGTAGATGGAGCGTCAGTTATAGAACTTTTTCGTTTATTTGGATTGAATCGATGACAGTACCTTTATTTTCGGACAGGTGGCGCTGATTTAAACTTTAAGATTCAAACATTTTATAGATAGAATTGTCTATCTCTGCAAACTTTGGCGGTAATTTGATCAGTGTAGCGAGTTGATGCCTAGTTTTAGTATAATTATTATTAATGTTGTGTATATCAATCGCCTCATGTTATGTGTTTAAGTTTAATTAGATATTACATATATCTTTTCCTTTCTTTCTTTACTCATGAATGTAATGAATGATAATGTAAAATTAATATTGCGTCATATGAGCCTGGTGACAGTGATATCTGTTATACATATAAATGTTTTTTTATCTCTTAAGTGATTTGGTTTATTATTGTAATATAATGATTGCTTTGGTTATATAAGTTTATATATAATCAAATCTGATTTAATCTTCATGCAATTATTACTTTACGGTTCTGTTAAAATTTACATAAACTCTAGAAAGCGCCATTAGTGACACCAAACTTGCCTGTGAATGAAGACAGTGAAGGCATCTACATGAAGGCTAGTTATCCCAGAACACAAGTTTACTTACTATAATTTTGTTGAATTATGCATGGATACTGAAGTTACATTTATTGATTAAAAGTACATAGTCTTTTACGCTCTGAATCGGCCACTTCTTTAATTCATACGCTTATCCTCATTTTATTTCAAGCGTAAAGCATTTTATATTTGTCTGGTTCAACCAGGGCATTGAAATCAAAACAGTGGGTTGTTTTTTACATTTTTGTTCTGAACCGAAGCTTTTTCAAGCTTTGCTCTGGATTAAATAATGATTGATAGTACTAAATCGACTTTCTAAGTCTAGTCAAGGCCTTTAAGATAATGTCCGGTTACAGAGAGGATTTTATAATAGGTAATTAATAATGGTTATAATTCGCACATCATTCATCACATAAAAACATATAAAATATTTTCTAATTTCTTGTATATTGAAAACATTCATTATTTGAAATTATATTTAAATCTTGTGTCCATATATAACCAACAACGACTTGAGTTACAATTTCGATAGTTAATACTCGTGTACATATTTGTTAAAGTCATCAACATATGTGATAGT
Organism: Pieris brassicae; assembly: GCF_905147105.1. Lineage (NCBI taxonomy): Eukaryota > Metazoa > Arthropoda > Insecta > Lepidoptera > Pieridae > Pieris > Pieris brassicae. The sequence goes on along the minus strand of NC_059671.1, from coordinate 5,806,774 downwards.
ATTTTTGTATAATACGTTATTTAATACGGAACTACAGCAAAATTTATATGTTATCTATTGGTATAAAGGTGAAATTATCTGTGAACCCTTATATAGATAAAATATCATTATTATTACCTAGTATCGACACTATTTATTAAAAATATTATAGGGTAAACATATCAGATTATGTCACGTCGTACATTAATCAAATTAATTTGATAAAATGTAACTTATCTAATGAAAAACTAAATTATTTAAGATACATATCGGTAATAATAAGTAGAATTACAATATTACTTTTTTTCTACTTTTTACCATTATCCTTTGTAGTGTACTATAATCTAAACATTTCCCTTTCGCAATCACACCCACACTTTACCTAGGTAACACTGAAAATGTTTAGAAAATGAAAAATGGCTTAGCGTACAGACACGTGACAGTTGCTTATACTTTGCTTATGCAAGAACTAAACAATAAATTAGGTATTCGCTTGCCCTGAAGATGCGGTGAAAGCGTAGGAAAAACTGCTTTTCTCAGTGGTTCCATCGAATGCGACGATGTGTAGAGAGGAACCGAGATTACTTAGAAAAACAATAAAAGTATTGGCAACTTTCTATATCAAGCCGTTTTTAATTTTCTAAACATGTTCAATGTTACCTAGGTATCTTTTCAAAAACTACTGAAAACGTTAAGAATCTATATTGGGCGATAGTTTTCAAGACTCAACCGCGAGCTATTCTTATGAACCGATATTATTTTAGCGACCTATCCGTACATCAGGATAAATGCCAAATGTGTTCAAGGATAAGTACAGAATAATGTACAATGATTCTGTAATAGCTTGATCACATTTTTAAATAAAAAAATGTGGTAGACCGTCACACCCAGCTCCGTTATGCGCATTTAATGAATTTAGTATCTTCAATATAACAAATTTGGCTTGCTTATAATGTTGGCGGCTAGTTCTGTATTAATCTGTAGAATTTCATGGTATGTTTACGTGCATATTATATGTTTTAATTAATTAAGATATAGAAGATGAAATGGTGGCGCTCCGATTTTAAAATTAGACTCAGGACATACAGCTTCCTAACGGAATGTAATTGGCTGATATGATAAAGCTCTTCCGATGGGAATCTGTATGGCTGGAACAGCATGAGCTTTAATAGAGTCCTATGTCCGCGTTCCTTTTTCCCGCTCATGTCATGGACTCTATATGGGGATACCATGATAGTCGCTCGTCTATATGAATATTGAAATTAAAACATTTTTTCTGGATTGCTTTTGTCTTGCACGAAGTAAAGAAAATACACCATAATCTCGGGTTTCTTCTAGTTTTCCAACAAGAATGAGGGGTTCATTTGTCAAATATTATATGTATGAGCGACTTAGAATTTGGAATTTTTGGACTATTCTGTCAATAGTATCACTTCTTAGTGAGTCATTTTAATATTTGCCGTTAAGATATAATTTATTAAGCCTTAGTGTAGTTGTATCTTGTATCCTTTTAAAAATCAATATTAGGCGTCATAAATTCCGATACTTTCAGTTCTAGGCAAGGATGGCTTGGGTCTTCTTTAACAATACATACTTGTGATACTTGCTTGATTTAAACAATCTCAATATATATGTCTCTGAATATTAAGTCTAGTATATTGTCAGAGGAGTTTGTATGCAAATTGTACTGACAGAAGCTAAGCTGCAAGATACTGCATGATTCAACACGATATATACCCGAATTTGTAAATTTACACTTCCACGCATTAGGAAGGTAAGAGCAAAGAAGTCCAGCCTATGTGGGGTAAATTTAAATCAGAAGTAGTTATAGATATATATATTATGTTTCTATTTTATGTCTATTTGTATTTTTAAACATAGGATTTACTTTATCGAATTAAACGGGGTCGCGTATGCACAGAGTAAGGAAACTATTTCCATACAAAATCTTTAATGCTATGCGCCAAGAGCATAATGAACTGAACATTTATTATTGTCACTATAATATAATTTTTGTGGGTAATATGACCTATTTCATATATTATTATTTATATATTTTTTTTAAGTACTTAAAACATTGACTAATACATGATTTGTAACATCAATAATAAAATATAATAGAATAAAAGAGTAATTTAGAAAAATAATTTATTCAATAAATTAGACTTGGTATGGTGTTCTTTTAGCGACGTACTCCTTAACTCCAGGCAGAGAGCGTACCTTTGTGACAAGGGTTTGCACTGTCGGGAACTGTTTCTGGACATCAATACCCAGGAAAAGGTTTGTAGCTTCAACGATACCCACTAAGACGAAGTCAACCCAGGTTAACTGAAAGAATAGAGATATGGTGTTTTAAAATAGTGGAATAAATTTCGCTGTAGTAGATTTATATATTTATTAGCAGTCAGTATGTTAAAAGGCCAGGAACGCACTCGCGAGCTTTCTGGCATTGAGTGTCTATGAGCGGTATCACTTATCCATTATTGTTTTAAATAACATTAATATAATAATCTAGGCCTGAGTCATACCTATATTATTAACTGATCTGTAGTAATTTTTGATAATCTGTGACATATTTGACATTAGTGTATAGTGTAAACAATAAAATACCAATTACCAATTCTGAAAGTTTGGTAATTGATAATTGATATAAACTGCGCTGGTCGCCGAATGATAAATATTCCTGACGTTATATATGAAATGAAAACAACGTCCAAATCAATAAACGCTAAATAAAAGTAAAGCCATTCTGGTTGATTCCATTTAATATGTGAAGAATGAGATTAGTTAAGGGGATCCTACACGAAGAATGGCCTGTATGAGAGATTTAATCATTACATCTTTAAATAATGACAATAATATAAAAGGTATTATATAAAGGTAAAGTAAGAATGATGTCGAGTGGTTTGTTAGAATAAGAAAAACGTTTAATGAAAATAATGGTATATACATGTTTTGTATTTTCTGCTTTGCTTATTTGATTCTTTTAATTTGGACCATGCACCAACACAGGCACTGATATGGATAAATGAATTTATAATAATTAAACTAAAATAGACAAATTTAGTATGGGTTGAATTATGGTTTGAATAATTAAAAGTTAAATATACCTAATTCAATTACAAATCATGTTTAATCTCTATTCCTAACAAGAAACTGGATGAAGCTGATTAACATATATAGCTGATACACCCCTGTAGAACATGTCTTTTAATGAAAATGATAAATCATGTTTCATGTTTGGGAAAGAAGTTAGCCTGTGTTAAGAGATATGTATTACTAATTGCTGGCAAAGATTTTTTTGCCAACCTAATAAAGCCTAATAGATATTTAAGATTTGTTTATATTAATTAGTAATGGAAAACAGTATGTACTAAAGTTTAAATTATGGCAGAATATAAAATCTTTGGTATATTCTGTATCTTACATATTAATTTATGTAAGATTACTTTGCTTTTTTGTCAAATTTGTCAATAAATACCTTATTTCCGAAGAATCCATTGTTCTTCTTCAACTCTTTCTCGAATCTGCTGAAGTAGAAGTTGATGAATTCTTCTAAGATTTCCTTTTTGTATGCTGCCTTCTTCACGGGGTCACTCTCCTTGATGTAGATAACAACCTCTGTAATAAAAATGGAAATGTGAGGACTAGTTTGAGCCATAATAATTTGTATCTCTTTCTGTTACTCAAAAGACAATTATGTCATCAGCCTGCTGTGCCTGATGCATGTCATCACGATACAAGCAAATGTTAATTGCGCACATAGAAAGAAAAAAATATTGAATAGAATAAGTTGTGGTATGCCATAGCTCGGATTTGAATATGACCGTACTGGTAAGCAGAGCCCTCAAACCGCTAGTGCAAAACTACATATTTTATATGCATACTGAATGAATTCAGGGTTACTTACTTGACCAGTAATCGTAGATGTTGAGAGCGACTGCGTCGATCTGAGCCTGTTCCCAGGCGTCAGCTGGTAGAAGATTGACCTGGCTGGCGATGTAACGAGCGATGGCCAAGGACTGGTTCAAGGTTTTACCTCCCTCTTCGTACAACGGCAGTTGACCGTATGGAAGGACTGTTAACAATATGTTCAAATATAAGCTAAGTCTTTGTTTGTAGACACAAAGTTTGATAATAGTAGTTACTGTAGATATTTACTAATATCCCTTATAAATTTGACGGGCAAAAATAAACAATCGCTAATAGCATAGCGTTAACTAGTTTGTAGATAGATATATAAGCAACGGTTATTATATAAACAACTCACAATCCTTGACATGAGGAATTGGCCATTTCTTTACATCGTATTGGACATCTTCGAACTTCTGTCCAGCGTAGTGCAACATGTACCTTATTGGCTCACCGAGTCCGTTCACGTTGAAGTAGTGGAGTTTACGAGCCATGTTGTACTTGCTTGCACTAGTAATACAATGAAAATAATTTTCAGCTCGTTATTTTTATATGCGAATTTGTTGTGGGTTAATATGGTATCAGTTGGGCAAGTTAGGGTTTCGTAAAATTACTAATACTGTTAAGATTGAATTTTTGCATATTCATTAACACGAATCTTACTACCAGCTACTCTATCGGGTAGAAACAAAGTCTATATTTAAAGGAAAATAAAGACTGATGACGAGCTTTTAAACCACTGTAACAATGTATAATGCTATTTTCCTCTATCCATTTGCAAATTATAAGTGCGCATGTTTTTATTTTTGCAGTGTCATTCAATTTTAAATACAAATATTAGTGTTATACAAATGTTTTTCAATAAAAATACTCGTCGATTGAATGAAATTTGTACGGAACATTAAATGTACTATAGTAATATCTGCTTATATATTTTTGTGACCTTCAAGATTAATCAGCTTCTATAATATTGTCAACAAAATTTTATTTCAATAACTCCAATTTCAATGTTATGGCTTAAGTTTTTATAGACTAATTTATTTTCCTTACATCATCAGTAACGTCACGATCCAGACTAATGAATTCTCGAAAAGAATCCTCAGTTCGATATCCGGAAAGGCAAAAATTGTTAATTGGTATTAATACGCTTAGTAAGATGATTTGTATGGAGTAAAGCTAGGTTAATCTTAACAAAAAAATCAATAGCGCTGCAACCTTTTTAGGTCTGGGCCTCAGATTTCTGTATCTGTATCATGATCATTTGTTAATCTAATAGGCAAGTGGGTGATCAGCCTTCTGTGCCTGACGCATGCCGTCGACTTTTTGGGTCTAAAGAAAGCTGGTTTTCTCACGATGTTTTTCTTCACACAGTGTACAGCCGGAGATCGAACCTACGACCTCAGAGATGATAGTCGCACGCTGAAGCCACTAGGCTAACAGTGTTCATATGTTAACAAGTCATCAATAAAACATATCCAAAAAGTACTTGTCCGATACTCTGTTAAGTAGTAACGGGACTTCAAACACACTAGCCTAGCGGCTTACATAAAAAATATTTCAATTAAAGAAGATAAATTACTGCCAGTCAGAGCAACGTATCCGTGTCAAGTTTGTGCTAAATTAGTAAAATTACTGTATTTAATTTTTTTTAAACTGTACAAACAGTTCGATTTTAATATATGTACAGGTAAGGTCATAAGTTAATCAGCGTTATCACTTACAATGATAATACTTTCTAGAAATGTCACTTTAATAGTTGACACCTTGAGATGAAAAGTACTTTGTTGCTAAGTGCACTTATCACTGGTTTTAATCGAGTGTGTAAATGACGTAATGATATTGGAATAGATCTATAAAATAAACGGAGCTAGGGCTGTTAAGACTAGGCCTTCTGGGAAGAAAAATTAAGTTAAGGCATTATTTGGTAAACAAGCATTAAAATGTGGCAAAGAATACAGTCTTTGTGAAAAATTCCCGCTTTTGTTGGAACTATAATAGTTTAACTATTTGAGAACTTCAATAATTTTGAGAAGGCAACATCAGCTTGAAGTTAGCTATTATATTATTGCTAAGGACAGCATTCTAGAAAAGCTTGCGTGTGACAGATAAACGCTACGATAAGTATAGTCTACCTTTATTTATTAGACCTATTATTCACCGATAACAAGAAACAGCCTTAGGGCGAATGGATTCCATTCACGGCTGCATTAGTCTATAATGTTTCCTTTGTTTCCAATCTTTTGTGTTAAAAAATTATACTTTAAGAATAGTTCAAATAAAGTAAAGTTCTCCAGTTATTTGTGTCCAATTTTGCGTGTTTGTGTTTAAATTTCAACAAATTATAGATTATTTATTCAGAAAAGAAAACTGTGGACAATTATTCATGTTTACTGTTACTGATTGTTTCTTTGATCCATTCTTAAAAATACAATTTGCCAAGGAAAATGTATAAAATATTTCAAAGCCCAGAACTAAGCTATCACAACCCTCCACGATGGATTCAGACGCCCCTAAAGACACTCAGCACGTGATCAAATATGCACCCTTGCGTTTTTCAACCTCTTATATCTACAACAACACAGATATACTATACATTGCCTAGATTTAAGACGACAGACATTAACGCCTCGTTGACACTGTTCAATGTAATGGAACGTTGCTTTTTCGTCGCATAAAGAAATGCTGTTTATCAAAGATGTTATCGAATACTGTGGGGATGTTCCGCATTACAATGTGGATAGAGCATTGTAGCTTTTTTGTAAAGAGTCGGCTTTACTATATTACAGTTTGGACATTGACAAAGAATGCGATCGTCTGTATCGCAGGTGGAGAGCAGTTTTGACACGCTGCTGTATGATTATTTTTTAATTCATTCGATTTAGTTTGAAAATAGCGTTTCAGCAGTAATTCTAATAAACGTTTACAAGTTACTTCTGAATGTTATCAATAGCCTAGATCTAATCGACGAAGGATTTTCAACTTTATTATATCTTAAATATATTTTTTCTACAATTAAATAGCAGATAATGCTTTACAGAATAATTTATTATCACTGTTATAGTCGAGGTTAAAGTTTACCTTTAAGGTTAATTAAAACTTGTTTTTGTATAGGATATGTGGCAAACGGGCAGGAGCTCATTCGATGTTAAGATACCGACGCCCATAGACATTCTCAATGCCAGAGGGCTCGCGAGTGCGTTGCCGGCCTATCAAGAATTGGTAAAAAATCTATATGATGAAAGCTAAGCTAAGCTTCGTAAAATTCGCTAAATTTTCATTCATAAATTATGTAAAAAAAATACTTATTCTATATTTCGAAAATTTTAAGCAAGATAATAATAGCGTTCATTTAACAATAAAGGTATAATTTTTATACACAATGTTCTACATTAGTAATGCTTTCCAACCAATCATCTGCCCGTATATCGATTCCAGGATATCCTGGTAATAGGTTATTTGCATTTAGGTCGAAGTATATTTAAAACAGAGTTAAACAAATTTTATTAATCAGTGTCAAGTTCGGTAGCGATGTTCGAGGGATGTTCAAATAAATGAAATACTTTGTTTGAAGCAAAGTGTCAACTGGCTTCAATCGTTTAAACCATGAGCTTATAACTAACATAAAAATAGGGGTATTAGAATAATGTACTCAGGTGGAAAAGGGCAATTTATATTTAATTTGTGCCTTTTTTAATGTAAAAAAACTCTTTATTTGACTCAAAAAACATTACATTTTGTAGGTTTCTGAAGGTTGTAAACATTCATTTCTACGTACAATGTAGATATTATTATACAACAAGTTAATCAATATAAGCCTACACCAAACAACGCGGGCTTATCTAAGATCAAGGCTATATTTTAGAGAACATTAAAGTAATTGATTTACAGTGAAACTAAAAACATTCGGACATTGGAGGCTTTTTTCTCCTATTTTGGGAATTGGTTTGGAATTGAGTATTGTTTTAAAAGTGAATAAAGTTTAAATTTAGAAGACACATTACTTAAAAAGATTACCTCTACTACTAAAATAAATATAATGCAAATATGTGTCTATGGTGGTCAAAGGTGATAAAACATAGACAATGTATACAGTAAAATGTGGATTTGTTGCAACCCTACTGAGGTAAAATGTTAATCCAATGAGCTCAATCGCGACAGCCCTAACTAGATATGCGCGTGTCACGCCAAATTTTAAGCTGAGCTTATCGCATTCTCTCTTACACAAAGGATTTCAAAATCCAACACTATGTTGTGAATAATTTCATTGTGCATTTCACATCAAATTTACTGTATAGGCACGATGCATCAAACGGTAAAACCGTATACTTATTATAAAACCCTCAAAATTCCTGAAAAATTATTAATGTCTGCGTTGAATTGGAAACTATGAGTATTCATTTATTTCTATTCAAAGATTTTTGGGCAGCAAAGTTTGTCATTATCGATCTACTGAAGAAGGTATTTGGATGTATGGTGTACTCGTCCTCCAACCTAAAGTGATTATCCCCGACCAGTTCAAAGTGTGACTGGCCCAGAGGCTGAGGTCGAGAAGTTCTATATATCCTTAGCCGGAATTATACCGTTAGCGCCTTCAGGGTATGACGTCATCGAAGTGATTTGTAAGCGCAGATTTTTGGTGTCGCTACAGGTACGAGTATGTTTTGCATTCACACTTTACACGTAGAATAAATGTATATTACATAAATTGAATTGATTAATTGAATCATTATAATTCTTATCCTTATGCGGAAGCTTTGAATTCACGACCATCTCCGATATTAGTTGGTACTAGCTCAAGTAAAATCAATTTTAATCTCGTCAACATACTTGGCTCCAAATCGGAAAATTGGCAACGCAATATCGGCAATCGCCAACCCGCATTTGGCTTTGTCAAACTCCATCTTTTCTAGATACTACTGTTTAATTGAGATTAACATTCAAATTTGGCGTGAGTATGCCGCAGCTGTTAACTATAAAATTTGGATTTCGGTTCAAATATTTATGCCTGACGCTAATGGTACAAATGCTTAAAATAATAATTGCTTATAAAAAATGACAGGCGCAATATTTTTTTTAAATTGTCATAACGTATATATGATAGTCAAATCTAATCAAATATTCAGTTAAAATCTTAAAGCACGGGATACTTATCGTTTACAAACAGTGCTTTATTAAAACGACAAAATAATCATGCCTAGTATGATTAATACAAATCTAATAGATGCAATCTGCATTAAATTAAGATAAACTATTTCAATAAAATATTTCATAACTCGTAACTTATCTTGGTTACAGTAATACTTATGCAAAATTTGTATTTGAGTGGCCCAAAAAAGAATGATAATAACGGAAGGTTATGAGAAAGCCAGAAATAAAATCGTCGGTCTTGCGCAATAAAACCTAGTAGGCATTACATAAATCATTGTCCTTCCTCCGTAATAAATGAAAAAGGAAATTCGGAATAATATTATTAAGAATGCTTCAAGTTATAAGCAGTTAACTTAATTTTTCCCGGAACTTAGATATGTTTAATTAAAAGTGATTGATTTTGTATTCAGGTTACATTTTTAACGACAAAGTAAAGCCTGCTTTCCTTAAATCGTTTTAAAAGGATTTTTTTTATTTGAACGTATTTATATTTTCTTCTTGTATATTCTTTAACGAACTTGTCTGCTTTTTGGTAGCCCATATGTCTCTTTTTGTTTTTCTTTCAGTATTCAATACAGTTCACGTTTTGAATTAGTGAATGTGGTAAGTAGGCATTTATTAAAATCGACTCTATGATACTCGTTTATATTTTAAACCGCGTAAGGATAGACAATGTAGCATTATTAAAAGTCCATGCATATTTAACCGCTCAATACATAGTCCAATTAATATATATAATACAGATATACACAGTTAATTGTTGCCGTTTATATCCATTTCAAGAAACCTTCAAAACCCCTAAATTACACCAATACTTCAAAACAGGGTCAATGGGCTACGGGCTAGGTAATTTGACATAAATCCGTAGAGGGCCATCGACACGCCTCCCCAAATGTATTGCCATCGGAATTGCTTCGCAAAATTTATTTTATCACGTACAAAATCATAATGTTCCCTTAATTTTTCATGGACACTTGCCAAATGTAGTAAATAAAATCGTTGCTGTCGGAAATGAATGGAAACTCTCTTCATCCATTTCCGATCCTTCTCTTGAGCTATCAAATACGATAATCTTTATGATATTCAAATCATTAGTACATGAGTTAATTATGATGTCTTAATTGCTGGAGCTAGAGTTTTTAATTCAATTATATATAATATAGTTATTTCAGTTATTAAAACATTTTTTTTTATTTCTTTGTACGTTCTTTACATTTATTATAATAAGGAATTTATAATTTGTACTGAGGTGAAGCGGTGAAACGGTATTTTGTGTTTTCTGTACCAAACCTGTTATCGAACCTACGACCTCGTACGCTCGTACGCTCGTATGAGAGTCATATGTTGAAGCCTCACTGCTCAATAAGTGATATTAGTTTATAAAATATGTTAATGTTAGTATAAACAGTTGACTAACGGGGATGTTTTGTGAATGTCGTCGCTTTGAACTAAAAACTAATATAACGGTGACTTACAGAGTAGGTTAGTTATAGATGCAACCAAATGAAAGTTATATCCTTATAATAATCGGCAAAAAGTTCTTTATGTCACTATATTACTCTCAAACACTGCATAGGTTTTGCTGGAAGCCAACGTTAATAGTGTAGTGATGACGGAGCAATAGCAGAGCCAAAAATTTTAGTTTATGAACTTTTATTTGTTTTCATTTTGTCCCTGTGGTTGTTTGTTTGTTTGAATTGATTAAAAAGTTAAAGGATATATCAAGAATATTCATATGATTCCATGTGTATTCGAGCTTACACTTTTTCGTCAAATTTTTCTTGTTATTTAAAATATGAATAAGTCGAAATCCAGTCATTATTGGAACCGCTATCGCATTGATATAATTTTACGCTAATATGTCAGAGATTTGTATAGGCAGGTGCTGCTTTTTATCCGACTTAAATGATGGATCCTCAACCAGTCTATCATATCAGCCCCAGTGGCTGAGAATGAGAAGTTGTATTAGCAGTCAGAATAACATTGTTAGCGCAATTCAGGTGACGCGATTCCGGACATCTACGTTCTGTTTCCTGACAGTTATTACTTTTTAAATAAAAACTGTATTCATGACAGAAATTTGGTGGTGACAAAATTCATCTATAGCTAGTCCCCATACTAGGGAGTCCCTGTGTTATGCGTAACTGGATAACAATTATTCCGTGGTACGTGGTGCATGTTTTAAACAATTTTAAATTATTTGTATTTTTATAGTATTAAACTATGTATATATAATTTAGTTTCTTAACCAACCCAAAACCAATCATTTCAAATTCTCAGGTTCTTTTAACTATAAACTACGCTCCTCCAATAGATGTATATTGGAAATTCGATCTCACAGCTCATCCTTCTTAGGTAACTCATTTAGTATCTCCACCATTAAGTTGTGGAATAAGCTGGCCGACTCCATGATTGGCTACATCCCTTACGTAAGTCTTGTATTTCCAATTATTTTCGTATTATTTTAGATCAAGGTTCCATAATTTTTTTTATAATATTTGGTTTTGCACTTCTTGCACTTTACCCAACAATTGATTTTAGTTTTTCCCTTACTAGGGTTGCCCGGAAGAGATCGCTTGTTAGCGATAAGACCGCAACGGGCGGTCTCTTATAATTTTTATCTATTATGTTATTTTTTTATAAAAGTAACGAATTGTAAATAAATAAATAATTAAATAAAAAATATGGATAAGCATAGATGGTACATAGATGGATGTTATAATATTGATACCATTTAAACTTAAACAAAACTATTCACAATAATCTCTATAAGTAAGTGCTCTGTGTATACCTCGTATACGTAAATGGAGAGCATTAGTTAAGTAACTGCATTTTACTGCGCATGAGGCTTGAAAGCTTTTTATTACAATTAACGTTAGCTTTTACCAACAATTACATCGGAAAAACCCAATTAATTATGAGTGTTTCGTAATTTAATTTATTATTCACTTCCCGCCTTTTAGTTAAAAAATAATAATAATAACGTCTCTAATAGATAAGACACAATAGTTTATCCCGGATTTGACACTTTGCTTTTCCTGGTCTCGGACCTCAAGAGAATGTTCGCTGAGCAATTTTGCGCTGAAGAGGTAATAACCGAAATTGAAGTCTATTATGAGGCTATAGACAAATCGTATTATAAAATGGCATCGATCGATATCGTAATTGCTCTCTGAAATAATCTCTTATATGTTGATAAGTTAAGGTGAGATTGTGGTAAATACTTAAAAGTCGAGACTTGCCAACAATTTCGAGAGTGACTCAAAACTCTGAACTTTACCCTTAGCGTCAGATTTGTACCTGTCTGTCAATTTTCAATACAATATTGATGTACGGGAGTCATGATTTATACTTAGGTTGCGTTAATTCAAAGCTCTGAACTTTACCCTAATGGTCATATTCAGAAAGAATACTTACGAACTGTGTTTCCGGTATGTCAAATTTTAATACAATATTTATGTACGGGAGTCATGACTCATGCTTAGTTTGCGTTTAGTTCAAGCTCTAAACCTTACCCTAAGGGTCAGATTTCAGTCAAATTTCAATATATTATTGACGTACGGAATGTTTGTCATATTAAACATATTTTAGTGACAATAGCATTAGTTTATTCCAGTTAGAATACAAGTTTTTCTGATTTTATAAACCCAATCTGGAAGACCTTAAAACCATCCAGACCCATTGTAGTATGACGATTTTTATCCATTACGATTTTCACTTGATAAAAAATACGACAATATTTAAAACAATTGATGCAAAACGGTTAAATGCATCTGTTGAATTTCGAACAAAAAGCAATTATCATGATTTATGTGTCATATTGCGTAATAAGTTATATGGAATTACACTTAATTTATTGTTTGCCTTATGGACAATATTGACGGTATTTTTTATTAAATAGAAAATACATAATAAGCCTCACTGACTTTGTAATAACGGTATTGAAAAATATCGTTAGGAAATTGATCGGATTGCCTTAGACCTAAAAAGACGGCCTGTGTTAGGCACAGAAGGCTGATCACAAACTTGCCTATTAGATTGACAAATGATCATGAAACATATACAGAAATCTGAGACTTAAATAGGTTGTAGCGGTACTGATTTATTTGTTTTCCTAAACCCGAAATATGTATAATTTAAATTTGGAACATTTGTTGCATGAGATGCAACATGGCACACAGACACATTTCTACGTCTCTTGTTTAAGCCGAAATAGCGCTGGAATTAGGACCAATAAACCAAGCGCAAATGAAGCTACGAGCATACAGGTTCTATATACACAGAATATTAGATGTAAATGTAACAAATATGCAGTTGCCCTAGAATTGTCTATGAGTATTGAAATCAGTTTTTGCATTGAATGTTAGATATTTTTTTTTATTTTATAGGCAGAAAGTTAATCTACCATAGCACTAGTCTTCGATTTGCCACAAGACAGGTTTGATATACTTACCACTTCTAATACGACATAGCAAATGATTGCGCACATGGCGGGAACATTTTGTATCCAGTCAGGACTGAAAAAAATTATTTGCGGGAACACTAAAGATTGAAGAAAGACTTCTTTACTGAACTGTAATTAATATATATTACAGGAAATATGTCTATTACTGTATTATTCGCATAATACAACTTATAAATGGAATCTCTAAAATGTATTAAAACCCAAATTGACAGTTGAAAGTCCCCAACTAGACCGGTAGTACGTCAAATAAGTACACAAAATTCTCAAAGTACATTACACACAAGTCATAAAGCTACGAACTAGCGAGCGTTTAATTCCAACAAATATATTTCCCTAGACAGATTCGCGTTGCAGCTAAATGTACAGGCCACGAAAGTAGCGATACTTTTTATTAATATAGATTTATTTGATATAACTGTTGCCTCATCCTACGTGCGATTTGAACTTTCTCCATTGTTGACGATGGATTTTTACATGAGTTAAAGAAAAACTTTAGCCAAGTATTGTAAACCTTCCTAAATAAATCAGTGGCCTTAAACCTTTAGTTAGGCCTGGCCCTTTAGTTAGGTTTTTTGTTTAAGATCATTTGTCAATCTAATGGGCAAGTAGGTGATCAGCCTTCTGTGCCTGACACACGCCGTCGACTTTTTGGGTCATAGAAAGAAGGTCCATTGATGCACAGCTGGGGATCGAACCTATAACCTCTGGAATGACAGTCGCACGCTGAAGCCACTTAGCCAACACTGCTAATGTAAACCTTCTTCACAAACATTTAATTCGTTTAAAATTTTGTTTGGTTGAAATAAGTTTATTAAATATTGGCTTTTTTGACTATATAATATTACAATATGTGTTTGCTTGTTTAATTTTTTTCCTTGCTAGCTTGCTTATGTTCTAATATAATTGATGTTTATCTATGTAAATTTTATTTTAAAACGTTATCCAACCCGTATAAAACGTTTTAGATTCCTAGCGAAAGCGTTACAGATCTGGAGCCTTACATACTTTAAAAATAAATGATCCAGTCTAAATATATTCTAACATATAATATATACCATTATAATAAAAGTAACCGTCAATAATTTAACTTAACTATTTAGGACTTTCAACAAATACAGTCCATTGTGTTAGTACTTGTGCTACATCCTTTAAGGTTGGTATGGTTTATAAAAAGGTTGGTTGGTTATATGGTTGGTTGGTTTATAAAACAGGCATCGATATATATAAATAGATCTGACAGATAAGTATTTGCTTATTACCTAGCGTCTTTACTGGCCACACATCGTACGTTCCAGTTTATTTTGTGCAGAGTTGAGAGGAATCACAAATGAGGCGACGTTATTGTACGTGAATATATATTTTTAATTTATTTTTTTCGCATTAAACAACAGGGAATATATAAATTCAATCATTATCTGTTTGTTTTTTTGTTACGGTAGGTGGGAATTGAGTTTAAATATATAATTATACGAAGTGACACGTTATATGCCATAAACTATAGCGTGCATATACTATATAGTGTAGCAAAAATTTAATTCAGGGCCTACGAATTTGGTAAGGGCGTGGGCAAGGCTTTATTTTAGGATATGTGTATATGTGTATATGTCAGCAGTCACTTGTTTAACGTTCTGCGTTCTGCATAATTCATTTAAGCATCATGAAGCTGACATCAGGTGGTATCAGGCTTCTTACTACAAACAGTCAACTAGAATTTACTTTTCTATTGACTGTGTAAATGTTGTAATATTTAAATTTCGCGCCTGTTGCTTCATTGACCTATGTTGTGTTTTATGTCTGATGAACTGTTTTTTTACTTAATAAACTCTAAGTTAATTTCCACTTATAGATCATCTTGTTTCATTAAATCTTAACAATTCGTATTTATTACGTATAGTATAACGTCTCAAGGTGGTTTAAGCCCTGGCAGCTCTATAGATTATGAAAAATGATTGCGTTTATTGTATTGTATAGATTTCGACTCAACTGA
Source organism: Pieris brassicae (assembly GCF_905147105.1). Lineage (NCBI taxonomy): Eukaryota > Metazoa > Arthropoda > Insecta > Lepidoptera > Pieridae > Pieris > Pieris brassicae. The sequence continues at coordinate 5,791,283 of NC_059671.1, read as the reverse complement.
GCGTCACAATTTGCAGTCTACTTAACCTAACAACTGGATCACTATAAATTACACTATATATATTTACTTAATAAGTAAATCGTAGCTTAATGAACCGCAGCACACGAGATTACTATTACCAAATACAATTTACTTTAATTGTATTAGCTATTACAGATTAAAAACAAGTTTACCCGTCATATTACAACAGTCAGAAACATTGTTAGCAAGAGTAATCCAATCGGGTTAGCATTTGACCCTGTATTAATACTAGATAGAAAAATTATTACATATACTCAGTGGAAATCTACATCCAAAATGGAGAACAATGTCGTTTGATTCGCATTAACATAGTCAAGTGTATTGCAGTTTTAGAGCTTCTAGCAAACACGTGCTGGAATTGATATAAGCCTTCGAATGGGAACACTTTATTTAAAATAATAAATCGTATGAATGCTTTATTATGTGTAAGAAGTTTTAAATTTGTATTTCAATGTATTTATAACTAGCTGCCCCGCGAACTTTGTTTCACCATAATATGTTTTTTTAACTAAGCCGACATTTATAGTAGCTTAGATACCATATTATGTAAAAATTTTGATATGCCCAAACTGTTTGCTTTTTGGAAATTAAAACTGGTTTTTAGGTATTTCTAATTATTCACTCCATAATAACCGTAAGTTCAAGGTATAAATTTAACTCCACTGTCTACGAGTTTTGAATTAAGCAACATATATTGCAATTTAATTTCATTTATATACACATTTATATAAATAGAATTCTAAACATTATTTACTTAATTAAGTAATATGTTAAACTTAATATAATAAAATATTTATTATCCATTTAGTTCTAGATACTTAAAAGTTATTGAAAAGATCCGTAAGAGTACTTAAATCATTTTCAACAACAATTAAGCTGAGAGGCACATTGCCCGAGGAACGGACAAAAAAGACCCGAAATGGAGGCCGAAGTCCACTCGTTGGATGGCCTCTGGATGTCAGATGACCTGGTGGGGTGGCTTTGGATACAGAGCGCGGAGACCGGATCGTACTGGAAAATTAGTGGAGAGGTCAATGTCCAGCAGTGGACGTCAACAGAGGAACGAACAAACGGAAATTGGAAAAATAGCGAACGATATTTCAGCTGAAATAATAAAACATGAACCCATCTATTTCAATAAATGACAGCAAAAAAAAGATGAAGTATATGTTCCCTATGGGGCTTCGGGCAAACATTATTCACAAGCATGCAAAATAAAGAATATATACCGTTATTCTAGGAAATATATTCCAGGAAAAACCAAAATTTGTTTTTCTTAACGCAATATTGGATTTAAGATAAAATCCTCAGCGATACTCTTGTAACATCGTTAAAAGTTATGTAATGAATTTATCTTGACATCTTTAATTAACGTGAATCTAAATGAAAAATCTGAGTCTTAATTAAATATGTAGTAAATTATTAGGAGATTTATGATTGCTTTTATCCAGTCTGCTTAATATATAAAATAATTAGAGGTTTATTTCAAGACTTTAATCTTAGGAACTAGGATGAAGATCAATGTACTGTTACTGACCGAATGAATACGGTGATTCCACAGGGACAGCTGATGAATATACATAGTAATGATACTAAATACTGAAAATACAGAACGATGTTGGCCTAGTGCCTTCAGCGTGCGACTCTCATTCCTGAGGTCGTAATTTCGATCCCCGTCTGTGCTCCAATGAACCTTTCTATGTGCGCAATTAACGCGAACGGTGAAGGAAAACATCGTGAGGAAAGTGGCTTGCGAAAGACCCAAAAAGTAAACGGCGAGTGTCAGGCACAGGAGGCTGATCACCCACTTGCCTATTAGATTGACAAATGATCATGAAACAGATACAGAAATCTTAGACCCAAACCTAAAAAGGTTCTTCTTCAATTGTAAATAGTTTACAATTTCTTTAGTACCTCTCAAGATCTTCAAGATCGCTTAAGTAATTTCCTTTTATACCACTGACTCAAGAATACCAAAAATATAAACTCTCTCTAATTATATCATTTTAACGAGTTTAAATAATCTAAGATGAAGTGTTTGCGTACAAAATTAATTTTAATTTCGCAATTAAATGATAAATCTAGTTACTATCTAATTAAAATGTTTGATTCCTTTCGAAGGCCCTAGAACCTAAATCTAAGATGTATTATTAATCTATATCTTTTTATCTATAGATATATTTATGCAGTTCATTTGTCTCGCTAAAACTCGTGAATGGTTGGACCGATTTGGCTAATTGTGTTCTAGAAATATTGAATTTTCTAACAAAAAGTTTTATTAGCTACCATTTAATGTATTTTTTCTTTTTTCTTTATAGATATAAAACATTGTCACTTGTCACACACACACTTCGTAACCTTAAAAAAATAGGTACAAGTTTTCAAAGTTCAAGTTCTTTACATTGTCAGAAGCAAAAAAATTTAATTATGAAAGTTAAATTTGATCTTTTTTTTATCCTAAAAACTGTGCCAAGAGCTTTGATGTTTTATACACCTAAGTTTTGAATTGTGTTTTTAACTTTTGTATTTTATAATGAGAATGTATTTATTAAGTAAAAATGGCCAATAAGGATTTTACCTCTTCGTTACGTATTATTCTACTTTTATAATGAACTTAAAAAAAAACGGATAAAGTTATTGTTATAGAATTTATAATTATTTATTTAGATTATTTAACTATCCTATCACGTATTTAAAAATCTTTAATTCTAACTCACAAATACAAAGTTTTTAAAATTTTCTTAATCTACATAATTAAAAATTAATAAATAGAAAATTTAAACAAATTTAACAAGTTTAGTTTATGTGGCAGCATTTCCTCGCTGTAGTGCGATACTTATTCGTTAAGCGAGGAAAGCACCAGCTCTGGGGTCACCTTTTCTACCAGGCGCCAACTTAAATCTTGAATAAGTGCCTGTGCACTTAAACCCCACGACCCAAGAGTCTCTACTCCTAAAGGAATAAAATCAGAGTTGGAGGAAACACTCTTATATTTAAGCCGTTTTTTATTATATCACATAAATATTGTAAAACAATAATTATAATACATGTTATTGTAATGAATGACGACGCTTCGGTGAACGGATAAATTGCGACCAATTTATGTTCCACCGTCACATAGATTTTTGTATTTTTATGTTTTTCAATAAAATAATTAGAACTAGATAGGGAATATCGATAATAATAAACATTATCACACACTTTTTCTTTGAAGTTACTACTTATTTGTAAGAAAACCATGATGTTGGGTAGATGTGATATAAGCAGGGAGAAGACAAAAAAATATTAGTATTAAGTCGCAGTAATGTGGATTGCGGGAGTTCACAGTAAAAACTATAAACATTGTATTACAGATACAATTCTAAAATATTTTGAAACCCTTCAAGCAAAGTAATTGCATTATGCGCTAAAGCCTTAAAAGTAAACATGTTAAACGTAAGAATTTTCTCTCCAACTGTTACGATACTGGTTTAAATCTAGTTAGTATTACGTACATTTGATTCCGGTAATAAAAATAATATTTGCTATTCCGTGTTCGTAATTAAAATCAAAGCTTAATAGTACATTAAAATATATGAAAAGCAAAAGTCATCCTAGTGGTTGAGCGTATTCCAAACCCGACTCCTCTGTAAAGGAGAGGCGCCAAAAGAAGAAGAAAAAATTAATTCGATCCCTTTGTGTGAACTACCCATTCTTTTACTTGTTTTATAGAAATGCAAAAAATAGGCCGTGCTAGTTTTTCAAGTTAAACCATACATCCATTAACTTTCACGTTTCATCAGTGCAGCATCGATCATTTTAATGTTATTATAATTATTCGTAATGTTCACATGCTAATGTCGATTTATGATCACAAGCGCACGCATAAGTGAATATCACTTGAAGAAATGCTTAATGGCCTATCTGCAATTAGGTACTTATCAATATGTCATTCACGTTAAGATCCCTCTGGCTATTTTAAATAGGTCCTAATTCTACGACACAAAAATCAAGGATGACAACATATCGACTAATATTAATTCTGCTGAATACATGGCTTATATAAAAGTCAGCGATAGTTACCGCAATTTAAAAGTACGCTTTTACAGCTTGGTACAACAGATAAAACCATAACAATCAAATATACAGTATTTACAATATTCTGTACATAGTAATAATAAAAATTATTAATACAATGAAAATTAAACCAAATTTAAAAAGTTTGCTCACTGTGGCAGTGTACCTTTAACGCTGGCTGCATTTCCTCGCTGTATTGCGATACTTATTCGTTGAGCGAGGAAAACACCAGCTCTGGGGTCACCGGAATGATTATGTATAATCACGAGCTAAGTAAATAGATTTACATTCTACTCTAAATATTTTTTTTTATATTAAGTCAAGACTAAAACCTAGAGCTATGTAAATAAAATAAATGAAACATACATCACTGATTCGATGTAAAACAGAAATATTGTCGTTTCATTTAATAAAATACATTTTTTACTATTTAACTAACAAACTTTTAAAGAAAATTCACAACTTTTTTTTAAATATAGTTAATAACATTTAAATAAAGTATGTAGGTACCATTTTGTTCGATAACTTTTTGCCATCTTGTAGGTAGGGACATGATCTCATTGCTATAGAAATTTTGGGGCTTCTGATCAAAATACCGCGACAATTGGTGTTGGCAGTCCTCTCGTGATGTTAACGTAACAGTGCCTAAAGAAGAGACCGAAACAGGTGGAAATCTGAAGGTGCAAGGTCAAGACTATCCGGCGGATGCATTAACACCTCCCAGCCCTCTCCTAATTTTTTCTGAGTGGCTAAAGATGTTTGAGGTTATCATGATGAAAAACCACACCCCTTCTGTTCGCCGGGGCTTCGCCACAGTCTGTGCAGCCTGACCGGCCTTTGACCACGACCTTTTTTGCACGTTCTTGTACGTGATCCACTTTTCATCACTAGTTATCAGCTTCTTCAAAAATGGATCGTTTGGTGGTTTCTTTCAGTGAGCTCGTGAGATACCCAAATATCGATCTTTTTTGTGTACACCACAAAACAATATTGAAGTATTTGAAAATACTGGTTTTTCAAATACGTCAAAATTGTTTTGTGGTCAATTCCCAGTTTTTCACCCACGTCGTAACTACTGATATGCCGAACTTGCTCCACTTTTTTAAAAAATTGCATAAATTTTATCCATAATAGGGCGAGCAGAGCAACGTGCAAAAATTCAAATTTCATCCAAAATTTGAAACCAAACTTGTGCTACTCCCACAGATACTGCACTAGCATTTTCGCGGCTAGCGTTGCATTTTACCTTTTTTTAGTACAATTTTAAATGTATCGAATTTCTTCTTTAGATTAATCCATCTTCACAATACGAAAATAAATAAAAATCACACATTTTCCTAATTTGAATTTGGAATTATCTTCTTTAAAATTTAAACTTTTAATGATTCCAAAACCAGCCAGATACAAATAATATAGCCAAAGAGATTTTATTACAAGTTCATAAATACTATAATGCGAAAAGATACCCCAACCTAATAGATAGATTATAAATGTATAATAGTTTACGTTTTCTATATGACAGAAAAAAAATAATAATATGTACATTAGATATTTTATTATGAATATTCCATTCACAAACCCACAACTTCATTACTTTTTGATGTTAGGTTGTTGAGTTACATTCGCTACTATGTTCTCAATATCAATTTATGTTACAAAGTAGCAAAATGTGCAAATTTAAAGTAAATTGCTATGAACGCAAATGAGATAATGACTGCAGTTTTTGTTGTAATTAAAAACTACTTTTGCTGTTGCCGCTCTATTGCTTGCACGTTTTTCTTATAAAGAATGATATAAAAGCTTTAATAGTTTCTAAGTAATGAAATTATGCCGTATTATAATTATGACACTTTTTTTTACTGCACAATATATGGGAATATATGGCAGTTGGTAATATTTTGGAGGTTTTATTTTTATTTGACACATCCCCAGCGTTCTGCAGAATCCCAACATCATATCCTGACTTGATTACAGAACAATATGCAAGGAAATCAGTCCGTCATTTTTCTCCTCTCTCTTTCTAAGTCTGAACGTTGAAAATGGCATTTCTGGACAATTAAGGTGTTGATGAAATTCCGCAGAATATAGAAGATATCCAATTGTTCATGCCTCTATATAAAGAAACCAATCAATATATTGAAGGTGTTTAATATTATGTCTAAAACATAAACCCTAACCTAACCTACCTACCGTTCTTTTAAGGCTAAACCAATTAAAATACCGGCAACGCACTTGCGAGCCCTCTGGCATTGAGAGTGTCTTTAGCCTGCTGCCCATTTACTGTCCAATAAATTATACTGTTCTATAATGAAAATAAAATTAAATGAGAAGCATTATTATGAGTGCATTTTGTTTTAAAAAGATCATCTTTCCACAGAAAAACATGTATTTACCATACTTTTAATATAACAAGGGTTATTAAAATAAAAATCATTATTAAAAAAAAAATTCAATTCAGTTACAAATTAAGCTGCACAAATAAGCGTGAACTTGAAATACCTTGTATGCATTAACTTATATCATTCTTAGCAATAAAGCAATTAGATAATATACATTCTCGATCGCAATCTACATACGTGATTTCATGATTAATTGTTCTGTTCATTAATTACCAATTTGCATAATTAATAATTGCTGTTTCTGTGAAAAGTATAAGATCAGTATCGAAAGTTGATCTGATGCCATAAGTATACAAGTATTTTAAACGCAAAGAATCATTATGAATTAATTTAATATTGTCTGCTAAGTTTCAGCTGCCTGTATAAGACACCTGAAAAGCACAGAAGGAGGTCCCGAGTTATATTCACGGTGAATAACTTTGAGTGACAATGTCTTAGTAACGTAATTTATTTATACGTACAATTGTTGTTTATGTATGACTGGGTGTACCGTGTCAACGCATGTAGCTGTCTTTTTTAGTGAAATCACAGCCCCAACAGACACTTTTTTGTGTTGGAAGTCATTGAGGCCTTTACAACGAAGATGAGACCAAAGACCAAAGAAATATTTCCTAGTAAGAGTGCCATGTCGTCGCCGTCGGGCTTCAGCCAAATGGGCAGGCATGGCCGGACCACAGTCTCTCAGAAAGCCGCAGTGAAGTGATCCAATATCCCCGCCTTAATGTTTGCGCGTTTCGTGCTGTTGAGAGAGATTCCCGGAGTCCATCCCCATCCGCATCACCCCGATGTTCGTCGTTCCACAGCGTTTCTTAAGGCAATTTTTGCCGCGCACCACCCCTATAGAAAACCGGCTGCCCCTTGAATTATTTCCGAACCAATTCGACTTAGTATCCCATCCCTGAATAAAAGAGCGTAACACTTAAGTACACGTAACACGTAACAATGTGAGTGTCCATGGCTGCGTATCACTTAACATCAGATGAGCCTCCTGCCCGTTCGCCTCCTGTTTCATAAAAAAATCATAAACAAGCAGCGAGCAGAGCAGTGGTTGACAAGAGAACCAATTCAGTTAACATTAATAGCACACATAACGTGGTACTTATACCGAGGTTGGGACCCCTTAAAATTACCTAATATATTTTTATTACCATTGTGTAGAACTCTGTATGATGTATTTCATATATTTTTAATTTCTGTGCTGCTCTTTAAACAATAGTTACTCGCTCTCAGAATAAACTTTGATAGCCTAGTTTTCCTTATCCGTTGGACGTTATTGTAATATATTCGAATAATCAGCTTAACATTAGCTTCCAATCAATGTGTAACACAAGTTGTGGATAATGATGGGTTTGATTCCGGTGAAATGATTCTTATATCAGGTTATTAGAAACATGTCGAATAGACTCAAAAATAAATAAGAAACAATTTTAAATATCATCCTTAATAAATATGTACGACAACTTTGAATATGTTTATGTAAATAAATAAAGCTTGGTAGGTACATTATTTATAATAAGAGAAAATATGAAAGTGGCTCCATAATCATATTCCATTACAAAATACAAAGTTGAAGTGTGGTCATTATTGATGACAATATCGCCAATAGAAAGCACAAAATTAAAATGACGAGTCATTACATATTATTATAAATTTACTGTAATTTATTATACAACTGTAAAAACTTTTTACCTTCACCTACTTATTCTGTGCTTTTAAACCAGAAAGAACAATTTTATGTGGGCAAGTCACCCCAAGCTATGGTATGGTATGGAAAGAGTGAGGTAATCACTAATACCACCCGCATCATGAGGGGTTTTCGCATTCAATTTGGGCTCAATGACGCGACCGGCTAAATGATCAGACATTTACTTCTGCTAGTATGACATTTCACATCGAAAATTGTGAACATTGTGAATAAAATCTAAAGGCATTCTCAGAATAACATGTTTTAGGTCCTGAGTCAAACTGCTGATTTGTTTTAGGCGGCACAAAAGGCGTTAGCAAAAATATCCAGTGTGGGTCTATATCCAAATACCGAATGTAATATTAAGGCCCAAAGTTACTATATTGTTACCGTTAAAATATATATGGATAAATAAAAGATAAAGATTAAAACCCCCGTTTAGTTTTTAAAATTTAATTTCTTCATGTATGTTATGTTTGCTCAGAAGCGCTTGTCACATTCAAAATTATATATTAGTTATTTGAGCGTTGGCAAGCATTTTATAAATGAAATCGCTGATGCCTAAAAGTAAATTTAGGATTATTAAAATTAACCAAAATAATGAGCATAAAGGCATAACAATCTTGTCTATGGTTTATATTCGAATGCTTTGTCATGTTGATGTGTGATCTAAAACATTTCGATTTCAACGAAAGTGTAAACTTTCAAATTTGGAACAAAAGTATTTTGGTATTATGCAAAGCCGCAAGTCACTTCCGTAATGTTGAGATTTATCGTGACTTGTAAATTTCGTCTTTAGTAAAGTAGTAGCGAGACCCGCCCCAGGTCTAAGCTGTTGTACAAATCTGTAACTTGAGATTTGCATCATAATTTTAACTGGGTTTCAGTTAGCTATCGAGTAAACCGTCTTAATTCATCATTTCAGAGTAGGGTACGTCCCTTTTAAAAAAAAATGTTTTCTTATTTTTTTATTATCATGAAAGCATTACGGGCGCTCCGACTATATAACTAATTTAACGCCCTAGGGTAAAATAATAAACAGTATTGTAAGCGTAATGGACAGTTTTCTTCGAATCCTTTACATTTTGATATTAAATTAGTAAAATAAAAAATAAAACCCAACCTTTTTAAGTCAGAGCCTCAGATTTCTGTATCTGTTTCATGATCATTTGTCAATCTAATAGGCAAGTAGGTGATCAGCGTCCTGCAACACACGCCGTCGACTTTTTGGGTCTAAGGCAAGCCGGTTTCCTCACGATGTTTTTTCTTTACCGTTCGAGCGAATGTTAAATGCACACATAGATAGAAAGCTCATTGGTGCACAGCTGGGGATCGTCCCTACGACCTCAGAGTCGCACGCTGAAGCCACTAAGCCAACACTGTTAATTTATTAGTAACTCCATATCAAAGAGCCCTAACCATTACATATTTCTTACAATTTTTACGTATTTAATGAGTACTAAAAAGCAATAGAACGAATGCATAAATGTAAACAAAATTTCTTTTTAAAATGCAACGAATCAATGAATAAAATCAATAAATCTAACAGGAAACTCATACAAGGCCTGATCACTCAAAAAGGCTTTCCCTTTCCATAAGAACATAGGAAATTATTGCATTTTTACACGCACAGAATTTCCCGAACCGAATTATCGGAAACATAATCGATTATTCACGATCTATTGTATCACGAATGCATCTCGATTTCAACACGATTGCACTAGGTCTCGCGTGCCCGCCATCGTGATCTGTCACAGACGATTAACTACGCTTGTTGGTACTAAATCTGGCAATAAAAAGATAAAATCATTAAAATACAGATTAAAAGTATTACATTAACCCTAAATATTATGCAATGAATAAGAATATTTGTCTTACGTGGTGTATAGTCCCAACACGGGATTTTCCTAGCATTTAATTGTGGTTACTTAAGATAGTACTAAATAAACGTACATAGTTCACAGACTTATAGAGATTTGAATACACAACGGTCAAGATTCTTACGAATACGAAAAGCCTCTCGCTGTTTTATAATATTTTGGACTGCTATAAAACCGGTGTATGTTTACGCGAACGTAATGGGTCAAAGATATTTCTACCCATTCCTCTTAACCATTCATGTTTAACTGTATACAATGGGAAATAAGACTGTTGACTTGAGCATTAAACGCATGATCAAGGCACATTAGTAATAATTGATCTGTCTATCAGTTACATCTATTGAATTGATGTCGTTTTAATTTTCAGACTTAGTCTTCAGTCGGTAGTTCATGTCTGAACGTCCTTGGTCTGCAAGAAAATATGTGGAGCAGACAATGTATTTCCACCGGTTCCTGTCTTTCACTTATTCGGTCCACCTGGGTGGTGAACAGCCACGTGATCTTTTGCCTTCTGTGTTATGTGTCCAAGTTCTAATTGCCTCTTTGTATAGCTTTTTGGTTTTCTATCCTGCTACTCTTTAAAATCAATACCCATTGTGATGTTACACTCAATACGTAGTAAATCATTGGTCGACATTCTCTTGTAAACACGAAACTAAATTAAATTTTGTGGTACAATCATTCAGTATAGGAATCGCAACTGAAATTTTTAAGCGTTCACTTTGTATGACGATAAAAACGGGTTTTTTTAATTACTTCTTTACTTAAAACCCCGCACAAATGAAGGCCACTGTCATATTTAATTTTTGCATTATCTAAGGACCATGATCTTAGCACGACAAAAAATCAAATATAATTCACTCCAAACAACATGTTTGTGAACGTTATCACTTGCCAAAGTGTGGTGAGTTAAGTGAGCAAAGTCTCGTATCGCATGGGGGCGGAGTTTTTGCGCCACATCTTAACTGGAAATAGAGCGTCCTATATAAAACATTTTTATGCTCAAGTTTCGAACCTAAATCGTTCGTGTTATTGCTGTCGAGGTAGTTATAGGTTTGTAAAGTATTGTCTGCCTTTCTCTTAACAAAATTTCTTAATTAAACTCTAATCGATTAACAATGTCTTGTTAAACATTCAAATTTAATACAACAATGGAACTCACAGAGCAAGAAATAGTTAATAAAGGTTGAGCTGTTAACCTCAAATCAGAGAAACTGCTGAATGACCCACTCAGAGAACAATGCCTTTGAATCGCTTTTGGTGATTTCTCAACAATGCGTTAAGTTACATGTATAATGTATGCATTACAATAATTATGGTAATTATAATTTGAGTTATATATAGGCAAGGCAGTGTTAGACTAGTGCTATGGCGTGCAATTCTCAATTCAGCCATGCGTTCTTATAATGGACGTGACTAATGGGTCATAGAGGTACCGTTCGCATTTAATAGGAGTTTACATGGTGATGGAAGACATCGTATGACAGTCACAGGACAGGTCACCTATTAGGAAAAATGGTCAAACAAATACAAGACAAACGTACCTGTGTATGTCATTGAATTCTTCTTAAACGGTTGGAACGATTTGAATCAATTTTTTGTATGCGTTCGGGTGGGGTCCTGCATAGTTTAGATTCAACCACTCAGATCGAATCAGTCGGTACTTTCATACTTTGTTTAATACTCTAACCGCTTGAAATATCATGCAGTATAACATCTGTCGAGTCCGCTAGTTGTTTATAAAATTAATTCCTTTCACTAACCAATAAATCAGTAATAAGACCTCAGGTGGGGACACCTAGATCCACGTTTGAGCTGGAGCCTCCCTGGAGCTGGGAAGGTGTCTTTATCACAAATCAGTAATTTGCAGTCTTGTTCTACTTGCGGTCACCTATTACATTGTAATTGTACAGACATGGAAGGAAAATAAACTCCAGACCGGATTTCCCGGCTTGTTCTACTCAGAACTCCTCGTTTCCAAACACGCCTGTACCTTTATTCATACATATTTTTATGGTACTAAAGGTTTTTGCGTTTGATTTTTTTAATACCTTCGTTTTAATTGCACTTTTTGTTGGAATCTTAAAGTTGGTGATAAATGTACCAACAGAGTTTAGAGGCTTTAGCGTGCGACTTTCATCCTTTAGTCTAGAGGGACCAAGAGACTCGTTGGTACGGTGAATATCCATCAACAGAAACCTCGTCAGGAAACCGGCATACCTTAAGCGTAAAAAGTCGACGGCGTGAGTCAGGCATACAAAGACCTACTTGCCTATTAGAAATGAGAAAATCACAAAACAGATCCAGAAACCTTAGGCTTATCGCTAAGAGTTTGTAGCGATACTGTTGTTTTTATTAATACGCGGTTCTCAACAACCTCAGGTCATTTATTCGAATACCATGTATTCGTATAAATGTTGAATTTTCACTTGCTCGCGATTTGCTTAGGACTTTTGTGTTTTAATGGGTATATATTTGTATTAATGGGATTCTTTGTTACAAAAACCAATAACTTAAAATATAACAAATATCAACATAGAATCGGGTTAAACCTGAAGCTGTACAAAACAAGTAGGTTATAAGTTACTTAGAACTCGTTAAAAATTACTTCTTGAAGATTAGGTTCACAGAGCGAGGTCGCATTGTATTGTGTTGCTACATTATTAATTTATAATTTTTTATTGTTAGCACAATGGGGAAATTTATCGTATTTTTTACTATTCGAGGATAAGAATAATATTAAAACACGTTATAATTACAAAAACATCTTTGTTTTTGCTGTGTGATAAAAAAATATTTTTCTACATGTATATTTATTTCCAAGTACATAGAATTTGAATAGAAATATACTTTACCAGTCTTTTTTAATTTAACCTTTATTAATAATCCATATAATTGTTTTATACTAATATTAGGTCCTTACATATGAAATTGGCGTATTGTATGGGAGTAACAAAAACTGGAATATTGTGAAATATAATACATTTAATTAATCAAAGTATTAACCATTGTTTTCTATGCACTTTTGCCATCTCATAGGTAGTTCATTGATCCCTTTACTAAAAAAAACCAGTCGGACGGGAATCAATAAAAGTTGTCCAGATTTCGAAAAAAATGGTCATCTGTTGGAGCAAGGTCCAGGGAGTACAGAGGATGTCTTAGACATTCCAATTGAAGCTCTTCTAATTTGGTAGCCGTCTGTTGTGCAGTGTGTGGTCTAGCGTTGTCGTGAAGTAGCAGTGGCGTGGAGCGATTGACCAGCCTAGGTTGTTTAGCCACTAGGGCACTTGAGCACTTCCGATTATCGTAAAGAATCAATTTTTCATCACAGGTAATGATTCGGTTTAAAATACCTTCATTATTGTGCCGGTTCAGTAATGTAACGCAGCAGTCGACGCGCGTTTGCGCCGGTTTGCTTCAGTCAATTCGTGAGGTATCCACCTTTCAAGCTTTTTAATCTTCCCAATTTGCTTCAAGTGAATTAAAATAGTTTTATCACTAACACCGCAGCCTGCAGCTAACTCGGACGTGGTTTGCGATGGATCCGCTTCCACAATAGCCTTCAATACTTCATTATCAACTTGGGTCTCAGGCCGTCCACGGGGCTTGTTCTGCAGGTCGAAATTTCCAGAACGAAAACGTTGGAACCAAAAACGATCTGTGTTTTCTTTTGCAACATGACCGCCATACACATCATTTACCCTTCGAGTCGTTTCCGCAGCACGTTCCCACGGCGGAACTCGTACTCGTAAATAATGCGATACTTTAAATTTTGTCTTGTACTTTAAGTCTGAAAAAATCAGAAGAAAAAAACAAATGAATGACGGTCATCGAAGCACAAATACATGAGTAAATAGCTGTACAAATTTGAATTTGGAATTCCTTACCAAAGAGGAGAACATCGTGATTAAAGTGGCCAGTACGAAATACGCCAATTTCATATGTAAGGACCTAATATTAAGTTAACGTATGTCTGTATGAAGTACGTACATTTACGTCATATTTGCCACATTGTATTTAAATAGCATTGAGAATCTCGAAACGAATATCCTAACGTAATAATAGAAACAATGCGTAAACGATTTGCAAAGTTTAAATTGATAATTATAGAAACAATAACTTCATATTAAAGTAAATTGCGCGGTTTAACAACAACCGTCAACAATAAAGTCATATTGAATACTATACAAGTAGGTAATGCGTTAATTAATCAGCTCACAAACCGGCGGAGAATACACAGGAGTATCGTACATTGAGGCAGGCCATTTCACTAGTATAAACTGTTAAATATTTTTGAATCTGTTCTAAACGCATCAGGTATTCGCCTTATTGTTCTGAAAAAGCAGGAGAAGCGATAACTACATGCGCCAACAGTCGATGCGATGTCATAGCCTGAAGCGCGCTAGCAAAGTTATTCCAACCGCTTTGGAAATATACAAGTTCTCCACTTAAGCCACAAGGGACTTCGGGATCCTCCCTTTAGTTCAGAGGAAGTTAAGCTTTCTCGACAAAGGCCACGTGCCTCTACAAACGCGTTGACCTGCAGAAGTCCCGACACTCCGTCATTGGTGAAATTAAAAGATATGCTAATCGAGTGTAACACATAAGTAAATTGCGATTTTGTATTCTATTTTAGAATCCCAATCTGGATGTCCGTCAAAAGGCTTTTCTTGGCAGAATACGTCTAACTCGAATGTTCAGCTGCAAACTATATGTTTAGTTGTATCTGACGTAAAGATCAATTTCGTTATTTATTTTCTTATTGATTAATGAAACAGATACCAAATGTATCACTGCTCACTTGTCTTCTAGTATTAGTAACCAAAAATGGTGTTTTGCGCCGTATTACCGTTCTTAAATATTCCTGATCTCGGGCCTAACTAGTTCCACTTGGAACGAAGAAAGATCAAAGAAGTCTTTTTTTGTGATAATATAGTTTATATTAACATGGAGTCAATGACCTCGTTTAACTTTATATCGCCGCTATTGTGCCCTCATAAGCCTGCATACCTTATCAATAAACCGTATTTCGAGAAATAATACAAACTGTACAATTTCTACAAACGTTATTAAAACAAAAGAAGTTTTATAACTTTAAGAAATATTTAAGATATTATTTTTCTTTCCAGTCGAGATAAGAGTCCACATATCAGCAGCATACAAGTATCATCGATGCGATAATTTCCGCACAAATCTCCATACATTAGAACACAACCTTTATATAACAGGTGGCAAATTGACAGGACTCACTTGATATTAAGTGATACCTCCGCCCATGGACACTCACAGAAGGCTCCTACCGGCCTTGTAAGATTTGGTACACTCTTTTGAAGGACCCTTAGTCGAATTGGTTCAGAAATACTTTAGTGGGCGGCAAAAACAGGCTTAAGAAATGCTCAGTTGTAGAACGTCGGACGTTGTGGTGATACAGATGGTATTTTGTATTCTGCTTTGACGTCCGATGATAAAACTCAGCTGCAGGTATTAATCCGAACCACACCTCTTAACACTCTCCCAATAGGGGTCTATCATATATATATACCCCATATATATGTTTCCAAATACTTCAATCGAACGGAAAAGAATATTGTAACTATTAGGTTGTACCTATTGTTCGTGCGGTTTTGTTCATACGTGACCAAAGCAATCGATTTCTTCAAATAATCGTCTTTAGAATCACTGCACATTCGGCACAGACGTGCCATTTCGTTATTCTTACACACAGTATTGATGAGTCGGTATATTATATATACTTTTATCAATGTCAATGTGTATCAAAATATTTAAAAAAAATTACTTTATTTGACTCAAAAAACATTACATTTTGTACTCACATTCTAAAGGTTGTAAACATACAATAGGCAACGAAACGTTCAGATTCAGTATTCATTTTGGTTAACCTTATACATAATATACTTCTATGAGCACTAACGTTTAAACTAGGCCTAGCGTGTATCTTAAACGATAATTCCTTCCAGTGTCAATAATAAATTGGTTAAGTTGTTGGTCATTAGATGTTTATTAATTTTATTGTTTTTTAAATTAAATGAGGGTAGAATCTATTTAAGTTGTTGCAATGGGTTAGACCTTCAGCATTTGGTTTGAAGCGCCTGTAATCTGTAACTTCCAATAGTTTTGTAAAGGCCAATGGACTTTTATCCAGGGCAGTACTAAAATTGTTTAAAAACTTTCTTTATCTATAGCCATAGATTTCGTTTTGGAATAAGGAACAAAATAACGTAGGGCGTAACTGTGGCCGAAAGTTTGCGAAAGCTTTTGATTTACCTTCCAAGTCTTCAATCAATACAATGCATACAAAAATGTTCCAAGAAAAATTTACAAAGTCTTAATCGTTACACGGTCCAGTTTCCGGCTTGTTAGATAAGGCACATTACGAAAGTGGTTCACATTTGAGTTTATAAAGCTAAGTTATGTAAGTCAAACTGTGTTTATGAATAATCGGTAATTATCGCGAGCACGTGGAATTATTTTAAGCGCGCAACGCAATCTTGTTTAGCCGCGTTCTTCATGGCTGAAGGTCGTGATGTTTTTAAATCCCGTTCATTGTTCGAAAAGTCTTAGCTTGTTCGGCAGGTATGTGTAAGCTAGGATTTCTTTTCCCTTATAGTACTAAGGAAAAGATGGACTGCATTTTCTCCACACCCATTTTTACAAATCTCTCTAGAATTTTAACGTGCATAGAAGTTCTCTCTCCAAAGAAGGTATATATATCTACGATTTTCGGTGGAACAGTGTAGAAAGGTCGTCACTTCTGTCTCAGTACGGACAAATTTGTCTTTTTATTTAACAGGATATTTTGAGTGTGTCTGAATTACCTACATACGCTTCAAGCTTATCTACCCTCTTCCTCTGACGTTTAAGTACAAGTTTTGCGCCGAATATGGTTGACGAGCCTCTTCTTGATTTTAGATTGCCTTAGATAGGAATAAGCGCTGTGCTTTATATATTTAATCTTTAAACCATACTTTTAAATCTAAAATAAACTTTGTTAAAAGAATGTAGTGTGTAAATTAGGTTAGACTTAATTACACATTGGTCTTTAGTTAGGCTTCGTGTCTTAGACTGAATGTTCCATGATGTCTCAGTGTAGATACATGTAATTTAAAAAAATGTATTCGCTAATTTTAGGTGACAGTTTGTAAAGTTGGTTCAGATAACAAACAAACAAGTTAAAGCTATTCAATTGCTCGTTTTACATTAGAGGCTGCATGTACGACCTCGTTTCAAAAAATTTGAACTTGCACTTTCGATACTTTCTCCAATCTGCGCGTCTCAAGAGTATAGTCTTTATTTGGACTGTACAAGGTGAGCATTTTAACTTAGAAAGGGCTTATATGTATAATAAAAGATACACTTTTGGACCTAAGCAGTTAGAGATTTTGTTTTAGAGTTTAAAAATATCCCTTTATCGTATTAGATAAAAATATTTTATGCAATGAACTTGGAAAGCTTAATAATTTAAAGAATTAATAAATGTCACGTTTCCTATACACTCAGTTACTCCGAAATGAGGATCTTCTACCGCTACCTGACATATATATCCACATGGATATTTGTAATTTTTATTGTATTTATTTATGCCTAGAACAATTTGAATTTGTGTAACCAATAAGAAAAACCATTATTTCTTAACTTCGGGTTGTTAGTTTAACGACCAAAAGAATTCGGATCTTTACCATTAATATGACATTGTATGAGTCCCATCAAACCTCCCTGTATACAGCCTTTCTTTTTTTATGACGTCACTCCGATTGTGTTTCTGAACGCAGTTGCATGTTAGCTGTACTACTTAGAAGGCGTATCTTAGCTTGCCGGTTTTGCAAGAACAAAACGCGGTTTTTAGTTATTGAAGTGACGTGTTTGAGTTTCGTGAGGAACATGGGATATTTCTAAGGTGAGTTTTAAGTCACTATAATTATTAACTTACTTCAAAAATACCTAAAGAAGGCCTACATTGTTTTTTAACGCCGGCTTAAAATATTAAATAATAAAGCAAACAAGCATTGTTTTTCAGCAGATATTTCGAATCAGTTTTATTTGTACGTAGTTTAATTTTGTAAAGGTGATTAATCTTTTAAACCAAATTCTAATTTAAATTTTTAAATTACTATGCGAATACAATGTATTGCGAACCTGCGTTCGTTTCGAGTGTGCTTTTGTTATGCGAAAAATACCACGAATATTTTTCTGTTGGTTTGCGTTTGTGTATTTATTTTTATTTGAAATTTTCCGGTAAATTCTGTACGAGATAAAAGTACGCTATGTGAAGCTAAATCAAGTATAAAATATGGTTCTTTAACCACGTAGAGTTTAAATCAGGATATTCCGAAAAAAAAAACAAATGTTATCGAAATTGCATATAATTGTTTAAAATAAACGTATACAATACTATTCAGTAATTTAAAGCAAAATTGCTTTCCACAACTATTTCCATGCAATTGATATAATATAATATAATAGGAATGTTGTTCCTTTAAAAATGTTATTATTTAATATATGGTAATACTTACCACGTTGAAATTTTTTAAAACATACTATAAACTAATTTTCAGTTATTTAGTTTATCTAAAATATTTATATAGGAATTTATATACACATTAGATACTTCGTTACGCTTACATAACGTTTATTCTGCAAAATCCTGTCATTCAAAAAATATAGGTATAGCGTCGGAATCCATACGTTTTCTATTAAATCGTTGGGGATTTCTAAATGTCCTTGAGTTCACACACGAAAGATAGCGACAAAGATTAAATACGCTATATTATTTCAGTTAAATGAGTGTTGAAATATATAAAACTCCAAAGGTAATTGACACATTGCTTTATTGAACAACGACTTGTTGTACTATGGTATAGGCACCAACGTTAAACCCCTTTGTATTTTTGGACTTAAAAAAAACCGCGAATATCCAAAATGACATCATTCTTATATCGTGTGCGCCTTTATCATGGTTGTTGTCCAGGTTAAATTATCAAGTTATCACATTTGTCATTTGATTGAAAATATAAATTTCTGAAACTTAGTAAAAAAAAGTTTTATTATTATTACAAGTATTCCTACAGCTACTCACTAAACAATATCCAAACAAATACAATATACAAAACATCCAAAAACGAAATACACATTCAAACATAAACATAAAGTTAATGATTTTTACTAAAAATTAAACTAAACCAAAACATACGTTTAATATATAGGAAGAATAACCAAAACATTATTAATAAAATATGCTAGAGTTTTTTTTTAATTAAGATCTCTCGAATCTAATAAACTTTTGTTCATTAATATGAATTATTTTCAGTAGCAAGCTCTTAACTATAGAAATCGTGGGAAGCATTCACCCAGAAGAGGTCGGGGGGTGGTTCCCTGTAAAAAAGTCGACTCCTCGTGCCCGTATATCAAATGGAAGCTTATTTTTTTTATTCAACGTAATAATGATTTAACTACTCCCCACTGTATCGTTACTTTAATGTAGTAGGTTACTAAACTCTAACAATATTCAAATGCGTAAGAAAATGAAACTGTTGGATAATACTTTAACGTAATTTAATATTCATGATACTCTCATTTACATACATTATTGTCCAAGAATGGAAAATCGTGCAAATGAAATTAAAATAATGAAATGAAATTTATTTTACAGACATGGAAGGTCTTGCAAATGTTTTGAATGATATAAACAAATTTAATATAATATAAGATAATACCGACTTTGAAACCAGTTTTTGATTAATCGCACAAAATCCTAGAAACAAGATATAGAATAAATATTAACAGCATCACATATATAACAAATGCACTTTTTACACCACAAAATTATTGCTTCTTTCGAATAAAATATATTTCGTGTCAAAGGTCTTAAAAATATTAATCGTAATTCTCGTGGCATCTAACAAACGTAATTAAACTTTTTCACATCCACTTTTATCATAAATCTTTAAAAATATCCCACGAACTAAATGTACAACAGCACGTGTGAATTTTGAATTGATGTCAAAAATAATCGTGTTTTTTTTTTTGGAGTGTATGGCTTGGTATTTAGACCTTTAGGCCAAGCGGAATCTCTTTGGTGACATTAGCTTCTATGGTCAGTTAGCCATATACCGTAATAAGTAGATGTAAAACATTGTATTATAACATTAAAGTTTGTCTTTACGATTACCTACACAATTAGATTAAAATTTCAATGAAGTTATTGTAGTCGGCTGTACCAGTCGCATGATAAATGCATCTTTGTGTAGTATACATTACATATTTTTCAAAGTAGAGTACAGTATCATTTTCTACAACACAATCTTTTTAAATATAGAACGTTAAATCGATTATCCAGATTATAAATTCCTATATATAGCTTTGCGTAATACGGTCTGTACACCGTTCTAATGGACTACGATGAAACGAGGAAATTGCTAGTCAGTTGATAATCCGTTACTTAATCTATGTTATATGTAGCATTGCAAAACAGTTATTTTTAAATAAAAAGCTATTCAAGAACGTACAAAACATTTACTTCAAAATGAAATCACATTTCCTCCATGTTATCTTAATTTAAGTTAATGATTTGTTTTTATTAAAAATAATAAAGTTTTGTTGGCTAATTTTCCAGTACTTCTAAATCGATCTTAGGTTTCCTGGATTTATTTCCTCTCGCATTCCAGGATAACGCGATTGTAGGCTGCCCAAGGCAATAGATTTCTGTCCGTATCAAAGTCTCACATTTATAATATTAACTGCAAAAAATATACTCAATGCTTTTATACTTAAAAAAATTGTACTAATAATAAAATATTTTTTTTTTCAAACTTCGCAAACTAAACAAAAAATCTTAACGCGTCACTGGACCTCGGTCCAATTATGAAAGGTAAAATTAAGTAGAGAATAAGATATTTTACTAATATTTAGCTAATGTTCGCACACGGTTATTATATTATAAAATACAGTAGAGAGAGAATTTTCTTTTCTTAATTAGTTTTTTTTTTAATTAATATAACACATGACCATGGACACAAGTCCTTTCGGAATAATAGAGTACAAATTTGATAAAATAGCAGTAATTTTAAATTTCTTATCAACCAAAAATTCTAAATAACATATTGCATTCATTTATTTCGTATATTTTCTCTCAAATCTACAATCTTGTGGGCCTAAAATATTTATCAAAATGCTAATTTAATGGACAAGCGATTCAGGCCATTTTAGTCTAATAGACAATGAAACGATATATATAGAACGATAGATAGCACCATAGAGTGTGCAAATTTTTTTCCAACACACAACTTTAAAAATATGAAATTACTTGTTATAGTCTCTATGATATACAGATGGGATTTACTCATATTTCAGTTCCGGCAAATGAGCACTGTACTGTGTACATACCAGTTCAATGCCCGGTGATGTAATATTTTTTTCAACCGTCCTACAAAGCCACTGTGTTACAAAAACTAAATAATAAATAGAATAATTACAAAAAAATGTGTTTATCTGTTAAACTTGAAATTACTTTTTGTATAGGTGAGACAAAAAATATGAATTATGATTTTATTTTTTTAAATTTTTATATAGTTTATGAACTGTGTAATATAGACATTACAACCCGCAGTATTAGCATTTAAAACTAATACTTGTAATTGTATGAAGTTTACAATATAAATACAAATCTAAGGAAATTTGTTATGTACCATATTACAAGTGCTGCTATTCTGTAACTCCCTTACAAAATGAAAGTTGCGGATAATTAGGGAACTACACCGAAAGTGCATAGAAACGCAAGCAAATCATTGCAAGTAAAAACTTATTTTAATCTAACGGAATGTCACCCACACTATTACAATTTTTTTGTTCAAAAAGATGTTTATTTATAAACGAGGCTTTACAATTTATTTGAGATCTCACATGTCAAATTAAAATAAATTAACAAGATCTAAAGTATAATTTAACACGGAATGGATGCGCTTGATTTGATAGGCTATGTTTTTATCTGTCATTTATGTGTATATATTTCCTTAATGTCGTTTTCAACTTATAATAAACATACTGAGCACTAGTTCTGTCACATCCGACAACGACCCCGATCCCAATAGTGGGTAGGGCCGCGTGATCCTATGGTATGGTATGGCTGATACAAATCAGCGCTACGGATATTAAAAGAACTACATACAAAACACGGATACTACGGCAACAGCAGACTGTCGACAGGGTGTTGGTTTCCCTCATACAATAGTTTCAAAGTTAGAACTAATTCATAAATACCATATATTCAATATAAAAATAACTATAAATATTTTTTTTAACTGTTTTTATATAGAATAAATATTTCGAGGAAATAAAATTAAAAAAAATACATGTTAAATTTAAAATAATATTTTAGAATTTTGTTATAATACTGAATGAATGAATGAGTCTGCCTGCCTGCCTTATAATTTTTATGTATATAAATAATTATATAGTAATATAAATAAAAGTATATAGTATATAAATAAATAGTGAACGATCAAAGCGAATATTATCTTACTGCTTTTATAATACAGTGTAATCTCTATATAACGACACAGAAGGGACTGTGCACTATATGGCGTTATAGAGAATTGTTGTTTAATGGAGAGAAGAAAAACGTATAGATAATCCATGACTCCTACTTATTTGTCATGGCCAACAACAGTCTACTTCTGCAAGCAATCCCAATTTGTAAACAAAAGAACGAATTTCTTTGAAAATTCGTATGCATTATTCTGACAGTCGAGCTTATTGCGGGCTGGGATAATAAAGCGACAAAAAAACGAATACAGAGGCGAAGTTTTTACTAATTTTAGCAACTTAAAAAGCACTTTATTACCTAATTTTGTTATTTTTGAGAATGGGTATACTCCTATGTAGTGTACCATTGTATGGAAGACAAGCTAAACAAACCAAAGCCAATTGAATTCGACGCTTTAGGCAGTTCGTCGTTAAATCGGGGGCGTTGCATGAAGTTTGCACTGTATATCTTTGGGATTGTCGTTTACGTTTATTTACGAATTGATGTTATTACGATTGGTTAATATACCATATAACTGGTTTCGCACGTAGTATTTATTTATTTCACTATAATTATATACACATAATCTATGCAATATAAGCAAGACAAGATACTTCCATACTTTGATTAAAATAGAGTATCGCTAAAATTTACGTATTAATGTAAATAATATCTATATCGTGAATATATTCTATATCGTGCGCATAAATATTTATTATGATTTTGAAGTTTCATGCGTTAAAGCGCGTATTTAAGAAATAAATATTATAATTTTTTTGAACTATTTGAGGTATATATTTGTGAATATAAAAGACCAACACACAGTGAACCTTGATGTAAAACGAGAAAAAATCGTTTCTAAATTTTTATTATATCATTAATTTAAATTGAAAGTCATAACATAAACCACACGCACCATTTACTTGCGATTTTACTGTAGAAATCGATGTCTTTAGTAATTTACAACCAATGACCGCGAAACGGGAAAGTTAGAGCTTTTTGTTAAAAACCATTAAGACATAAATTTTTGTATTACGTTTTCATTTTTTATATTTAATAATGTATAAGCTTTCGAAATGTGAATTATTTAAAATATAAAACCAGATAGATAGAACTGACATTTTTCTTTCATCCTAGTTAGTAAGGCACTTGCGTTTGATCCTTAACTCCATGGGAAACAATAATTCATTTTTTTAGGCACAATCATCAATCACATCAGGACTATACCTAAGTATATGGAACGCGTAATGAAATACGATGCATTCAGTTTTCAATGAACTTTCATTACAACTAATATTGTAATAATTAATATATATTAATTATTACAATATTTATTAATGATATTAGCCGTAGTGTAAATTCAAAATTTATATAAATACCAGCGAACTAGTTCAATCTGGGTTGGGTTGGCTTCTGCTGCTTTTAGGATGTAATTTCGGTCCCGCTTTGTGTTAACTAACGGGTTTTTAACCATTATTAATTTTACATACGTTATGTTTTTACCGTCATATAAGATTGCTGGCTGATATATCAGGTCGGCAATACCCTTGCGAGCCATCTGGCAATGTCATTGTCTATGGGCGGTGGTATCACTTAACATCAGGTGACCCTCCTGCCCGTTTATCCCTGTTCAAGTCTTCAAGTTTCATTCAGAAAATTCTCATTTCCCATGTTCTCTTATGTTCTTCACTCACTGATTCAGTAGCTGTTCTCTATTGCCACTGGCCACGTTCACAGAAGATATTCTCTATTTCTTATACTTCTACGGGACGGAGGACGGAGGCCCTATTCAATAATTTTCATAAAAAAATGTAATATGCCATTTTGAACTTTTTACCAATATATAAGGTATATGAAGTCCACAAATGCGAATGTTATGTTTCATAAATGCGAATTAAATAAATTTCAATGATTTATTTTCCTGCAAATGCCGCCAGTCATATGTAAATAACAATAGAGTAAAAAACCTTACACACAACCTTGGCAATGATTGCTTTTGTTCATATTTAATTACCCACGATAATTAAGTGGTAGCAATTTATTAGGTTTCGTTGTGTGAGACTTAGTGCATTTAACTCCATATATTTTTAATATTACTTTTTGACACTGCCGCTATGGCATTGGTCTAGTGGGTTGCTCGATACCGGGCATAACCAAGGGACGATCTGTGCGCTTTTAATATCGTACTATCTCAGTGAACGAAAACGTCGTAAGATAACCTGAATCCAAAAAATCGATATAGATCGATCGATCGAAGATGTTATAGGCACAGAAGGCCTATTAAAACAAATATTTCATCACAAAAGAGATACAAAAATTTGGGGCCCAGACCTAAAAAGTACTATAAATGTATATTTTAATATTTTTTTATAACAGGGTACAAACTGGCAGGAGGCTCGCCTGATTTATGGCCCATAGATACTCTCATTGCCAGAGGGCTCGCAAGTGCATCGCCGACCTTTTAATATATCTAAAATTGCCTAAAAGTGAGAGATTAATTACTAATTTCAACTAAATCATGTAAATAGTCATTACATCAAAAACTTTTGATTAAGTTGAGGCTTGAGTAGGTTGTAATTAGTACTTTCTATGCCGCCCACTCCCGCCTACAACCTTACAAAACAATTCTAATTTCGACCCACATTATGTAGATTATAGTTATCTATCTGTTCGATTTAGACATTTGCTGATAAATAATGTTTAAATACTTTAACTGGCTTGTTAGTCAGAATACTACTGAATATGCCCGTGAACCAACCCAGTCTAATTAATTAAATAAAAATAAATCAGTGGCTATAACCTTTTTAGGTCTGGGTCTCAGATAGTATCATGTTCATGTGTCATTCTAATAGTACGTGATCAGCGTCGTGCGCCTAACAGATGTCGTCAATATAGAT
Source organism: Pieris brassicae (assembly GCF_905147105.1). NCBI lineage: Eukaryota > Metazoa > Arthropoda > Insecta > Lepidoptera > Pieridae > Pieris > Pieris brassicae. The sequence continues at coordinate 5,765,808 of NC_059671.1, read as the reverse complement.
GGATCCAGCAGAATCCAGCTTGCCTTAAGGCCAAGGCCCTAAGCCTTAGAGCAATCTAGATTCCTCACAATACATTTCACAAGGTGAGCGAATGTTAATAGTGCACATAGAAAGAAACTCCATTGGTGCACAACCGAGGATCGAACCTCGACCTCAGAGAAGAGAACCTCCCGCTGAAGCCACTAGGCCAACACTGCTCCTTATTTTAATTACTAGTATTTTATAAAAATAGTGACTTCCAAAAGAGGTGATAATCACTAATTCCAATTGATAAATTGGACGTAAAATTTTTATTTTGTTTCTATTCAAGCATTGGTATTCCGTCCGTGGCCCGTTCTGAATGTTCTACGAGTCAAAATTCGGATTTGTAGAATAAGTCCCATAGAGGATTGTAATAAGATGGTTGGTTTTCAGGATTTTAACGAAAATTTCCGCGTTATAGGTCGATTAGGACTTTAATAACCTATATAATGGTTTTAGACACAGATTTAACAAAGGCATATAGTGGTATCTATACAAATAGTTTATAATTTTACTAACTATGTCGGCTATGCGAATTTGGCATATCTTGTGGGTTATACTTAGAAACTTAACTGAAGGAATCTAATATTCCTTTACTTTTAATGGCTATTCCTCATACTATTTTCTAACCTATTTTCTTAATAATGACTTTCATAACACATACCCATATGATTAAATTTGATTAATTTTGTTTGGATTTGATTTAAAACGATACTCAAGATCTGCCACAAATCCGATAATTATATGTGTGTTGGTTATCATCAGGACAAGGTTTGTCTGAAAAAAAAAGCAAATTTCAGGCATGAAACGTAAGTGAATGAGACAGAAGATTGTGAGATCTTCAATATATTGTCCATTTACTGAGTAAGGCTTAGATATGATATTAAGTTATGACCGAATACACGCGGGTGGGAGCAGCTAACAAGTTCCATACGCAATGGCGGAGTGTGGAACATTCGTCACGGTATTTTTGCGCCAAGTGCCTTACAAAATTAAATTACTTTTCTGTTAAACGATATTACAGATATTACCAGTTATGTAATACAATAAGAAACAGAACTTTACAGAATGCAATTTGCATCGATTACAATTTTAACAGTTGAATGACTCTAGACTATAATAGTGTTTAGTTATTTCATTGCCTCTGAAGCTCAATTGGCCAATTGAAGGCATTTTACCTAAAAGCTTTAGGTTTGAATTTTACCGACACAATGTAATTGTAATATACGTAGTATTCTCAATAACTCGTAACAAAAAAGAAATACAAATTGCAACGGAAATGAATAATTATTTTTGTTATTGAGTTATAACAAAATGTCTTGAAATTGACATTGGCAATTAATTTTATTATTTTTCATATTCAGGTTTTTGGTTTCATTATTAAACATTTGTTATACTCGTAATAGTGACCAAAATGTACTATTATTCCATTTTTGTATATACACACAAGAAAAAAAACGTTCGAAGAGATTTTTTACAAGTATGCTTTCGTCAAACTTATAAATAATAATGAAATAAATAAACTAAAAATATTTGTATGTACTCTACATTTGAATCAAAGTGTGATATGTCATTGCAATGACGTTACTGTCAGATGTCATTATACAATGTCACATGCTTGTAAATTATCAACTTCAAAGTCAAATCAGTTGAAACCGTTAATGCTTATTGATGCTTGATTTGATTTGCCAATATTATATCAACCACTATTATACGGTCAATAGTACTAATGATTATGGAAAGTTTAGTTAACTGCAATTATATATGGAGCCGGGTTGCTTTAAATAATAGAGGATATTATTTTTACTATATATTCACCACTCACGTACAACAATAGAATGCTAATTGTTTTAAAACAAATTGCTGCATTACTGTAATGTAAATGTTGAAAAGAGTGTCTGCGATTGGCTATAACTCTTTACCACACTAATAAAACTAAGACAGCCTTAGCTCATACGTCATATGTACTGCAAAATCTTCATATGTCAAATAGCTTTACGAACCAATCGACCTTGTTTATTATTAGAAAATACTCACATATAAAAAGTAGGTTATTACCAATTATATATCATATTCACCTCAATTATTTATTATTGTTTAATTTAGATTAAGAAATTGAAGCGTCTACACTCATATTAGATCATATTAGAATTGAAAACAGTTCATGGACTCTAGAAATAAATAAACATGATTAAATTATTTTAAAAGATTGATTGAGGTTAATAAAGTGCTCGTATAAATAAAAACAATGGTACTTTTTTGTTTAATATTCATAATGGCCGTTATTATACGTACAGGAATCATTTATTTTTAATACATGAGAACTGTTAAATGTGGCCAAGTTACGTGCCGATATACTTTAACAACCGATGTTTTGCTGACTGTACTTTGACTGACTTAACAGGGTCTTTCTAACTGTTCGCATTACCGTTATTTGAAAGGAAAATAAGGTAATTAGGTACTGGAAATATCACATTTCTGATGTAAACAAAAGTTGATCGTGTATACTGCTTTCTTTGTTACTTGATACTTTGAGAGCTCACCTACTTAAAGCTCTGTATAAAGCAGAGGAGGTAGCGTTAACTTACCAACGTGTACCATAAAATTACGTTCTTCAAAGTCCTTTAAAGGGATGTTACGCAAAATTATCTAAATTCATAGAACAGGTTTCGTTGCGATGTTTTTCTATAACAAATAAAAGATTGACCTAGTGTACAACCAACGTTTAACAATCACACAATCACAAGCACAATCCGAGCGTTAATAATGTCATTCTATACCGCTCAACTGTTCCAATTATTCATGCTTCATTATTTTCCTTTTATACTTTGTCTCGACGTGAGGTTTCTCGTCTGGAGAAATGGGCTGCGCTAGCTTAATTGACAAGCTCTTTACACAAAATAGACGAATGTTGTTACGGGAGAAAAGTCCATAACCAATTATTTCCATCCACATTAACTGTCATGGAAACAAATTCATATTATATATACGTACTTAACAATAGTAAAGTACGTAAGACGTTGAATCAGTATTTTAAAGAAAACACAGTGGCTGAGTTATAAGTTGTATTCATGTATCTTTGCAATAATAAAATATGTGTGAAACAAAAACCTATCACTTACACCAAAACACCGAAGAGCCGTTTGTTTTAATGTTCGAGAGAATGTTTTTCTTTATCGAATATCGTATGACTGCGAACAATACAGACGTTACAGTTTTTATTTACTTTTTATTGCTGGCAAAAACCTCGCAATGAAAATACTATTCGAACGGGAAAAGAAATTGTTTTATCTTATTTACTTCATATTAGAATTAATTATGTGAATTTCATGTAAAATATTGACTCAATCTGCTTGTTTCATGAATGTTTAAATGTAAAAGGAATAATGCCTAACCCGAAACGGCTTCCGGAATATAAGACCACGATAGTGATGCCACGTTCGTACCTAATAAGCAATAAATAAATAATTCAAATTTATCTCACAAATTACTTACGTAAGTTTTAAAAAACTAAATTAAATTCTGATAAAATTGCTTTAACGGACGATAAAAAATCCCATTCATTTTGGCATTTCATCAAATGTTGATAGCTATTTGACAGCGTAGTCACAAATAAACACGCAACGTTCTATGATAATGACACATTATACCGGCACTGCGCGAGAGTAATCACGCAAGTTAAACGAAAGTGTTTGGATTAGGTGATAATAGGTGTTCGACTACCATATTAAGTAATAATGAATTTTAAGTAGTCATTACTTTGTAATTGTTTGTAGTTTATAGTTGATTGAACTGTGTAATTAGGTTTACAAGCTGGAGTCAGATAATAAAGGCAGATAAGATTTGCCTGAACTTTTGTTTATTCAATATATTTTATAATGTAAAAATTAATATTAATAATAAAGCCCAATTATTTCCAATCTTAACTTTGTTATATAATTTTTATTTGGTACTTGTTAACCTAACATCCTTCACAGTGGCAATGTTTGGAACCCCGTCACGGGTAAAGGCTTCCTCCAACTTTATTCAATTTTCTCTATCTATGGCTTTCTTTCTCCATCTGATCGATCCAGCTAACGCTTCTTTATCTTCTATTCAACTTTTTATTAGGCGCCCTGTTCTTTTTCCCCTTGGTCCTTTCCATATACCTTTAAAGTTCATCTTTTATCTAACCTACGTTATTAGTCAGCGTAAATTTTGAACTTTTGTGCATGTGTCCGGCACAAAAGTCCTCCTCCTATATTAAAATGCACCGTAAGCCGTAGTAGCGCTATTATTTTGTAACATGATTGTGTTTCTAAATATGAACTCAAACAATAACCGATGATACAATATAATATGTTCATTTGTACAGAACAAATAAACAACTCATCAAAAAAATAGGTCAGTATTTCACTGTGTCTCATATACTTTACCTAATCCTTAAATTACAATATTATTACATAACTGGGTAGAGAAAATGTATTAGAATAAGAGTTAAACGGTAAAATAAAAGAAATTATCTTTCTCCTAATACCGGTTTTGTATTAGGATAGCGATCTCTACGCAGACTAATTTCAAGTTGTTTGTGTCATGCAAAATTAATTATTCCAACGAACTTTGCCCGTGACTTCTACGAGTCTTTAGAAGTGATGGTGTACTTTTCCTCCAACGAGGTGAGACGGTACTTCTCTCCAAGCCACCGCTTGCATATATAAAGCGTAAATGCGGCCCCACACGACTTCTGCTCTCATCTCTGGGCTGGAACTCCCCAGTACCAGCTCCTTCTACTGGAGCGTATTCAACGAAGAGAGATTTGAATCGTCGACGACCAGTTACTATTCAAGTAGCTTGAACCCTTTGCATTGCTTAGACATGTAGGGGTCTCTCTGCATCTTCTACCGCATTAGGAATAGTAGCTCGGCTCGACGTCCGTCGTTTCAAAACTGAGCGTTTCTGAAATTAGTTTGGAACGCACCACCACGATATAGAACTTGTTACCTTCTGAAGTATTTACGAACCAATTGGACTTAGGGTCCTTCATGAAAAGATAGTATCAAGATTGAAAAGGCTAATTCACTTGCGAGCCTTCTGTCAGTGTTTGTGCACGTTTGGCAACGTTATCACTTAACATCAGGTGTCCCGTCCCTGCTGCCCATTTGCCTCCTGTAATATGAAAAAGATAGTCTAACCACTGACTCCTGAATGCCCCTGTCGCTGATGTGTATATATAATAAGCGGTTGGAATAACTTTGTTTGCGCGCTTCAGGGTATGATGTCATCGTTGTGATTTGTCGGCAAGTTGAAAATTTACATTATCACTTAAAATTGAAAATCATAGACACTTATCGACTACATCTATACGTTAACATCGACACTAATATTATAAAGAGAAATACTTGGTTTTTTCTTTAAAACCGACTTTTTAAAATCTTTCACCAATATGTATCTGTCAGTAATAATATAGACTTATAACAACACATTACGATCAATAAGATTGAATCATAGATGTAAAATTCATCAATTCGTTTGAACATGTAAGTTCTTGACGGTGGAAGAAGATTGAAAGAATATTACAATACTGTATTCATTGAGGAAAATAAAAGCAGGTAGAAGTTATGTTTCGGCAAGTAATTCTACCAAACCAAAATCTATTTCGCCTGTAATTGACTAATTCTGGGTGTGTTAACCAACAAAGTACAATTTTTTAATCATTAATGGTTAAGTATTTGTTTTTTATGTCTAGCGGTATTTAATCATATCGAGTAATGTAAAGAATTTAATGATAACAATACAGGTACTTAATGATTGCATTGTTTCGTTTGAATGACATTTGGATAAATATAAATGGTTTACGAAAAATAACTAGTGATGTAAATGATTACTTCATAGTTAATTTAAATTTAAGTCTCTGTGTTCGGTAAATGTACATTACTTAGAAATAATAATACACCACAATGTATCCATAATAACCCAATTTCGGGATACATCAATCGCAACTCGTATTGAAAGAATAAGTTATAGAATATTTTTAGACCTAATGAATTTAGAATTCTAATTTAGAATTGGGACTGATTTCTGCTACTTTTATTTTTAACAAATTATTCAATTACAGATTACTCCAATGCGGCAATTATTAACATTTATATCAAATACCTGGTCCAGCCTGAAGTTCTGTTATAAATGAATATGCATTTTATTAATGAAGTAATATAATATTATTAAAACGTATACCTTCATATTTATTAAAGTCTCAGCAAAAATTTAAAAAATATTCTATTTGAAATGGCCACCTTTTGATTTTATGCAGGTCTTTAATCTGTTTGGCCACGAATCTATGGATTTACGCACTGTTTCTAAGGGTATTTTCGCCACCGCTTGCCTCAAAAATATTTTAAGAGACTCATTGTCGCTGTGTCATTTAGAGCAGGCCATGTCCATTAAAACTGACCGTAATTTGAAGCTAAAAGGGTTGAGGTCTGGGCTAGATGAAGGCCAGTCTTCAGCTTGGTAGTTCGTGCCTTGTGTAGAAGGTGTAGAGGGTGTAGTTTCGTGACCAGGTGTAGACTCCTGCTGGAAAGTCCATGATATATATTTAAAAAGTGTATTGATGAGAGATTTCACAACATGGTCCTGTATACACTTTGGCTGAATGGTCTTGATAAGACGCGCCCCACTAAACCATCACTGACGCAGGACGATGACCACGACTTTCCGACTTGAGCAGCTTCTTTAGAACTGTGAGCGTATACCTTATCATTTTGCCGTTTTGACGTTTCATGTTCTTCAATCGTGAAAATTTTTTCATAGGTAAAGAGGATATTTCTTTGCTTTTCACCTGCGTATCGCGACAGAAGGTTTTTAACATTCCACTCTCTTTAAATGTAAAGATTGATTTAGGGTTAGTATATCGACGATAAGCACCTAGAGGGAATCTTTATTTCTCGCATTATAATTCTTTTGCTTCCGAATTCTAGGAATTCTGGCTTTATCAGCATTAACAGCTTTTGTAGTTCTAACAGCACACGGCCGCCCCGACCTCTTCTGGTCTTCGACAGACGAAGTGTTGTTGTAAGTGTTGATAGTACGATATACGAACTGATACCAAGCTTTTTAAGTGTCTGTAATATGACCGACGGCCCCATACCCTCTTTGTGCAAGGCGATCACTGCATTCCTATTTTCTTGAACACCGCATTCCATATTGTAATTCGATAATGTACACGAAAAATATGTGAAACGGTGCAATATCGAAAGAAGTTTTTAAAATAATATACGTGTTTCAAATTCAAATGAATTAAAAAGTTGAAAATAAAGAAAAGTTTTTATGTAACAGTCTTTAAGTAGACTAGTTATATAGCAATACATACACATAAAAAAACAACATAACGTTAAAGAGTAATAGATTCATTTAGAAAAATTACTACACTATGTTAATACGAACTGACCTTTTGGCAGTTCACTCAACGGAGAATTTATTAATTATTTCCATGTAGTGGTGAATTTTGGCTTCGTAATAGTAACAGCGGTCGATGTCGCCTCTTAATGTAACCATCAGGCTCTCTGAGGCTTTGGCACTAGAGCACTGCCGGATTGTTTTACCTTTTCAGGTCACCACTTAATCAAATACATGGTAAGTGCAAATTCTCGGCCTGCTCTTAGTTCGTTGTTCAGAACTTCTTAATAATCAAGAATGTGATCAGATTTATATGTCTGACTCAATGTAGTAGATTTTTGGGCTTCTGTTTTTACAGTAAAAGCAATAACTGTTACAGTTAGTATATATATAGTGGTTCGAATATCTTCGAATTTATTTCTATCGAGTAATCGAATTGTATTAATAAATATAATTTAACTTGAATGTTATCGTATTATAGGATAACGCTTTATATATGATTTTAAAAGGTCTTCATAAAGTATAGTACATAGCAAGATTTACAAAAATTATCTACACTAGTAAATACGCCTAGAAATGACTAATACATTTACTGGCTTTCAATGTACGCAGAATGTCTTACGTAATGTTTTTGTCACGTTTTTACTTTGCTGCGAGATTAAAATAAATACAGATAAATGATACCTTATAGCTCGAATGTTAAAAAATCTCAGTGGAAATGCATTTTCATATAAGTATAAGGTTCATATAATATATATTGGTGTGGCCTTGGCTCCGGTAGAGCGGGAAATGGTAACGGGAAAGCTGTGTTCTAACACTCATTTTAAAAAAGATACAG